>NC_052174.1:11606060-11666060 GCF_902713615.1 Scyliorhinus canicula
CGAAACCCACGCAGACACGGGGGGAATGTGCAAACTCCACACGGACAGTGACCCAGAGCCGGGATCGAACCTGGGACCTCAGCGCCGTGAGGCGGTGTGCTAAACCACTAGGCCACCGTGCTGCCCTTACGCCCGACGGTCTTGATGGTTTACTGATTTTAGTGATCCACTGATTCATTCGTGGTTTGAAGACCGATTGAATGCATAGGGGAAAGGTTGAAACGATAGTGACGTTTAAGGGGCATCTTGACAAATACATGAATAGGATGGGAATAGTGGGATACGGACCCAGGAAGTGCAGAATATTTAGTTTTCGACGGGCAGCATGGTCGGCACAGGCTTGGAGGGGCCGAAGGGCCTGTTCCTGTGCTGTACTTTTCTTTGTTCTTTGTCACAGTCATTGTATCAAACTATTCAACTTTGGTGTCATGTCCGTAGAAGTTTCTGCGAACGTCTCATAATGAATTGACTACAGTATAATGTATCAGTGAATGTTTCAGAAATTAAAAGTATTCAGTGCACTCAGTAATAAAATGTATCAATTAAGTAGTTACGTCAAGGTCCGTGGTCAGCAGTGGCATGAGAAACATATTCTCTTGCCACTGCCCTGAAATGACCTGATGGACATCAGTAAATCTTAAGTAATGGCCAATGTTTGAGTCATAAATCATCCTCTAAGTAACGGACATCTATGGGTGGTACGGTAGCACAGTGGTTTAGCACTGTTGCTTCACAGCGCAGGGGCCCAGGTTCGATTCCCAGCTTGGGTCACTGTTTGTGCGGAGTCTGCATGTTCTCCCGTGTCGGCGTGGGTTTCCTCCGGGTGCTCTGGTTCCCTCCCACAAGTCCCGAAAGACGTGCTTGTTAGGTGAATTGGACATCTGAATTCTCCCTCCATGTTACCCAAACAGGCGCCGGAATGTGGCGACTAGGGGCTTTTCACAGTAACTTATTACAGTGTTAAGCCTACTTGTGACAATAATAAGATTATTATTTGAACAAGCTGGGCGTCTCAGCTGAGATTAGAAGCCAACGAGAGTAAATGAGGGATTGGACCATTGATAAGAATTTCCTTAAAAGTAGGACCTTGCGGTCAAAGTTTAATTCCTGAATTTCTGCCTTCCTGAATTCTTGAATCATCTATTTGTTGTGATTTCTTTCTACTTTTATGTTTAATTTTTTTGCCATTGTTTGACCCTTGTATGTTGGCATGTGAGAGTACTTTAAGAAATGGGTGTTTAAGAAATGTACCTTTAAGAAATGGTTGTTTTTCAGTGATGTCAGAGTGTGGGTGGAGCTGGGATGTCTGTCAGCTTTTACTTTTGTTTTAGGCTGTTTGCTGCAGGGTGTGTTTAGTTTTGTTTTCAGGGTTGGAGCTGAAGCCAGACAGAGCAGGTGCACTGTTGATCTCTCTGCCATGAAAAGACTATCTCTTGATCATTTGGTGAATCTAGAATTAGAGATGTTCTCAGTAGTGAATGTAAACCTGATGTGCTTCTGTTAAAAGGGTTTCTTCTGTCTTCTGGGTGTTGTTGGGAAGTTATTAAGGATTACTGAGTGTTGTATTCTTTGGGGGTTGTATTGAATTGATGGTTGCTAAGATGTTCACTGTCTGTTTTAAAAAGATTAACTTGAGTTCAGAGAATAAACATTGCTTTGCTTTAAAAAAAATACTTTTCCATTTCTGCTGTACCACCCCTGTATAGTGGGCCGTGTGAAAAAGAAATGAAAATAGCTTATTGTCACAAGTAGGCTTCAAATGAAGTTACTGTGAAAAGCCCCTAGTCGCCACATTCCGGCGCCTGTTCGGGGAGGCTGGTACGGGAATTGAACCATGCTGCTGGCCTGCCTTGGTCTGCTTTCAAAGCCAGCGATTTAGCCCAGTGAGCTAAACCAGCCCCTGTATGCCGCCTATACCACAATCTATTAAAAGTTATAGGTCAGGTGAACAGTTTGGGGTTCTCTAAACCCGGGCACATGTATTGTTTGATATTTTGTTTCTAAGTATTGCTTCAGTTCTTATTCAAGTGGATTCAAGTGAATAATTAGCAATAAGGTTGTATTTTTGACACGTCCGATCAACCGGACTATCTACTCTCGATAGAAGATAAAATAAGATATTCCACGCCGTCCGAAAGATCTCTGATAATGCGCACACCCTCACTCCCAGCACTGCGAGCGTGGCCTTGCTTTTTAACACCCAGTTCTCTGAAATGTGACTCGGAACCCACAAGACCTCTGACTCATAGGCAGGAGTGCTAACCTGGACAACTAGTCCATGTTCTGATCCCTGTGGTTCAGGGTCTACTTCCTGAGCTGCAAGTCATTCTGCCCCGCAGGTTTAATATATCCCAATACTTCTATGGACATGACACCAAAGTTCAATCGATCAACAACCAGATCACGAAGGTACATCGGAGTACTCCTACTAGAACTGTAGCAGGCCATTCAGCCCCAACTGATCCATGCTAGCGTCTATAAACCACACCAGCCTCCCCCCTCCACCTTATTCTCCTCCCACTTTACAGGGGATTTGGGAAGATGGACAGAGGTGTACAAGATTCTGACAGGATCAGATCAGGCAGTACATCGGAAAGCCGTTCCGGTATCCGATGGGACAAGAACCGAGGCGCGCAGGTGATTGATTGCTCCAAGCCAGCATGTATTTGATGGGCTGAATGGCCTCGTACTGTGCTTTCGCGGCTCTCGACCTTTCTATCCCCTCCTCCCTCATCTGTTTATCCCAGCATCCTTTCACAAACGTGCGCCTTTTGCTTCAAGCACTCCCCATGGGAGCGAGTTCCGCATTCTTCCTGGAGATTTCTCCTTGATGGGTTTATTCGAGTCCGGCGTATATATGATAGAAAATAAGAGCATGAGAAGGCCATTCGGCCCTTCGAGCCCGCTCCGCCATTCATTACGATCTTGGCTCATCATCCAACTCAATAGCCTAATCTGGCGGTTCCCCAACATCCTTTGATCCCCTTTACCCCTATTGCTATATCTAAGCTTCTTGAAAACATACAATGTTTTGGCCTCGACTACTTCCTGTGGTAAACGAATTCCACAGGCCGCCCACTCTCTGGGTGAAGAAATTTCCCCTCATCTCTGTCCAAATGGTCGCCCCATATCCTCAGACTGTGACCCCTGGTTCTGAACACACCCATCATCGGGATACATCCTTCCTGCATCTACCCTGCCCAGGTCCTGTTAGAATTTTATAGGTTTCTATGAGATTCCCCCTCATTCTCCTGAACTCCAGCGAGTACAATCCCTGACCGACTCAATCTCTCCTCATA
This sequence comes from Scyliorhinus canicula, assembly GCF_902713615.1. Taxonomy (NCBI): domain Eukaryota; kingdom Metazoa; phylum Chordata; class Chondrichthyes; order Carcharhiniformes; family Scyliorhinidae; genus Scyliorhinus; species Scyliorhinus canicula. The sequence continues at coordinate 11,609,360 of NC_052174.1, forward strand.
CGTCAGTCCGCCCTCCCAGGGATCAGCTGGTAAACCTTCGCTGCCCTCCCTCCATAGCAAGAAATCCTTCCTCAGATCAGGAGACCAAAACTGCCCACAATACCTCGATTGACCTCTCGTTCTGCTCTGCTCCACAAGTGGAAAACATCTTTGTACGTCAATCTGATCAAACTTCCTCATAATCTTAATTCTCTCTATCAAGTCACCTCTTAACCTTCTCCTATCTCTTCTGAGATGTGTAACGTCTCAGTTCTTTCTTGTTAATCTTTAACGCACAACCTCGTTTCTCCGCAGTCCCAATACCTGTATGTGGACTTGTTTTACATCCTTCCGATCCTTCGATGTCCAAAGTAGGGGGATACACTTGACAACGTAACCTTGAGGTGCCGTGATATCCCAGACTTCACTGCTGTTAGCTGGATACTGCAGAGGGTAGTTAGGGGAAACAAATTCTCGGAAGGTTGCTTCAGGTCAATGGCACAGCAGGCGGGAATCGCAAGGAACAACAGCAAAGGTGCCCTGTGGAACATCAGTCAGATGTCGCCTAGGTTAGGTTTGATCAAAACAACGTGGCCAAAACACAGGATGAACGGCCACGAATAGTTCCATGCGAGCCTTGACACAAATAAACAATTATAGCTTGCTTTTATGTAGCAGGTTTAAAGCCACTGGGCAATTGTTGTGAGTGTGTGTTTGTGTGAGTGTGATGTGTTGTGTGAGTGTGTGGTTTGGTGAGTCTGTGTTTGTGTGAGTTTGTGTTTGTGTGAGTCTGTGTTTGTGTGAGTCTGTGTTTGTGTGAGTTTGTGTTTTTTGTGTGGTCTGTGTTGAGGTGAGTGTGTGGTTTGTGTGAGTGTGTGTTTGTGTGGGTCTGCGTTTGTGTGAGTCCTGTTTTTGTGTGAGTCTGTGTTGGTGTGATTCTGTGTTGGTTGAGTCTGTGTTTGTGTGAGTCTGTGTTGTGTTGAGTCCATGTTTGTGTGAGTCTGTGTTTTTGTGTGAGTGTGTGTTTGTGTGGGTCTGCGTTTGTGTGAGTCTCTGTGTTTGTGTGGTCTGTGTTTGTGAGTTTGTGTTTTTGTGTGAGTGGGCGTTTGTGTGGATCTCTGTTTGTGTGAGTGTTTGTGAGTGTTTTTGTGTGAGTTGTGTGTTTGTGTGAGTCTCTGTGTTTGTGTGAGTTTGTGTTTGTGAGTGCGTGTTTGTGTGGTCTGCGTTTGTGTGAGTCTGTGTTTGTGAGTTTGTGTTTTTGTGTGAGTCTGTGTTTCTGTGAGTCTCTGTGAGTGTGTTTCTGTGAGTGTGTTCTGTGAGTCTCTGTGTTTCTGTTGAGTGTGTTTCTGTGAGTCTGTGTTTCTGTGAGGTGTTTCTGTGAGTCTGTGTTTCTGGAGTCTGTATTTCTGTGAGTCTCTGTGTTTCTGTGAGTGTGTTTCTGTGAGTCTGTGTTTCTGTGAGTGGTTTCTGTGAGTCTGTGTTTCTGTGAGTCTGTATTTCTGTGAGTCTCTGTGTTTCTGTGAGTGTGTTTCTGTGAGTCTGTGTTTCTGTGAGTGTGTTTCTGTGAGTCTGTGTTTCTGTGAGTCTGTGTTTCTGTGAGCCTGTGTTTCTGTGAGTGTGTTCTGTGAGTCTGTGTTTCTGTGAGTCTGTGTTCTGTGAGTGTGTTTCTGTGAGTCTCTGTGTTTCTGTGAGTCTCTGGGCGGAGAATCGCCGGGGGGGGGGGGCGCGTGAAGGCCGCCCGTCGCCCCGACGCTGGCTGCCGGGTTCTCCGGTGCCAGTTTTTCGGGGGGGTGGGAATCGTGTTGCGCCGGTCGGGGGCTGTTGGCGTGGTCTCCATACCGGCGGGACCTGGGTCTGAGGGTGGCCTGCGGAATCCTCGGTGGGGGGGGGGGGGCGGGGGGGGGGGGGTTTGGTGGAATTGTTGTGCGATTGTGGGATCTTGCTGTGTACAGACTGCCTGCCGCGCTCCCCTGCGTTTCAGCAGCGTCTCTGCTTCAAAAACTACCTCACCGGCTGGAAAGTGCTTTGAAAGTCCGGAGGTCGGGGAGAAACACAACGTTAAAAACGCAAACCTTTCTAAAACGGTTGCCAAGCGAATGGTTATCTTACTGCCGGCCTCACAGCGCCAGGGTCCCGGGTTCGATTCCCGGCTTGGGCCACTGTCTGCACATTCTCCCAGTGTCTGCGTGGGTTTCCCGGGTGCTCCGGTTTCCTCCCACAAGTCCCGAAAGACGTGCTGTTAGGTGAATTGGACATTCTGAATTCTCCTCCGTGTCCCCGAACAGGCGGCGGAATGTGGTGACTAGGGGCTTTTCACAGTAACGTCATTGCAGTGTTAATGTAAGCCTACTTGTGACAATAATTAAGATTATTATGATTATCAGATGAGCTCCATATTTCTGCATTTAAATAAAATCACAGACTCCCTGAGCTCGGGACCTGTTAAGCGTTCATTAGGTTGAGGGTTGCTTTCAAACTTACCACATGTTTCCCTCATCGCAGGTTCTGCCGGGGTGAAGGATTAACTTATTCAAGACTGAGTTTTGTACTTTCCCGCTCTCGCAATATTTACTCTGCCTCCAGTAAACAGACTCCTCCGTGACCATATTCAACCTTCGCAGCGCCTCTTGATCTCTAACTTCCTGGTTATAAATCAGAGATATTTCTGTACAGATAGCGTTTGCTCATTTACACCCCCACCCTCCTTACTCCACCCCTTCGCCCCCCAATGTACCCTGCTCTTACCTGAAGTCAGCTCTATCATCGGTGATTGGAAACTCCCTTTGACAAGCGGCACGCAGCGTTGTGGTTAGCACTGCTGCTCACGGCGCCAGGGTCCCAGGTTCGATTCCCGGCTTGGGTCACTGTCTGTGCGGAGTCTGCACATCCTCCCCGTGTGTGCGTAGGTTTCCTCCGGGTGCTCCGGTTTCCTCCCACAGTCCAAAGATGTGCAGGTTAGGGTGGATTGTCCGTGATAAATTGCCCCAGAGTGTTGAAAGGTTAGGTCGGGGAATTGTGTCTAAGTAGGGTGCCATTTTGGAGGGTTGGTACAGCGACGGTGGGCCGAATGGCCTCCTTCTGCACCGTCCGGATTCTATGGAATCTGTGTAACTGGGGAAACGTGAATAGTGCCAGCGACAGAGATAAAGAGACAAATAAAAATCAAATGGAACAGAGACACTCAGAAGTAATGCAATAAAGAAGGTTAAGATGGTTGGTTAGCAGAAGGATGTGATCAATATTTAGATGAATTGATTCAGTCTTGAATCTTGTCAGGATCACCCGGGCACCCTGGCAGTGCCCATCTGCCAGGGGGAGTGCCAGGGCATTACCCTGCCCTGCCCCCCCCCTCCCAACCCTACCGAGATGCCATCATGTATGTTCGAAATTAGTGGAAACCGGTGCGAAACGGCGCCCAGTCGAGGTCCCGCAGTCCTGGGGCTGTATTCTCCGGAACCAGAAATGCGGGAGCAGGTGTAACACAGAGGGCTGAAGTGCACCCAATGTCTGATCATCTACCCCGGAAATCAATACAAAAATCCATCAGGCTTGTACTTCTGCACATAAAGTAAGAATGATCCCATTTTTACGGCGCCTTAATTACCCTTTTGTAGCCACAGTGGCTGCCTGTCTTTGAAACCAGAAGTTTTAAAAACCTTACTTTTGTTCTTTTTTATAAATTTGGAGCACTCAATTCACCTTTTCCAATCAAGGGACAATTATTTAGCGTGGCAAATCCACCTAGCCTGCACATCTTTGGGGAAGTTTGCCAGCATTTTCTCTTCCGTCTCTGCATATCTTTGGGCTGTGGGGGCGAAACCCACGCAAACACGGGGTGAACGTGCAAACTCCACACAGACAGGGACCCAGAATCGAACCTGGGACCTTGGCGCCGTGAGGCAGCAGTGCTAACCCGCTGCGCCACCGTGCTGCTCTTAAATGCCTTACTGACGCAGATTTACACACACACGCTGAACCCGGGCTTTGAACCATTACTGAACCAGATACACATCTATCTGAAATTCCGACATTCGTTACGCACCGACATTTGCTCCACATTCCAGCTCTCAAAAGCTGTCAACTTTTTACATGATTGCCTTGAAATACAATCAGCAAAATCGGGTAGAGTTGCCACTCACAGAGTCACAGAGAGCTACACCACAAAAAGAGGCCATTCAGCCCATCCCACTGGCCATCATACCCATTTCCCAGCACTTGGTGCGTCGCCTTGTTTGCTGTGGCGTTCCAATCGCTCATCTAAATGCTTCTTAAATGTTGTTCCCGCCTCTCCCACCCAGTACCAGATTCCCAGTACCGTTTTCCTAAAATCCTCTCTAAATCTCCTGCCCCTGACCTGAAAACTATTCCCCCTGGTTACTGACCCCTCTACCAAAGGGGGAAAGGTGCTTACCATCTACCTTATCTTTGTCCCTCATAATTCCCTCCGCGCCAGTGACAAACTCAGGCAACAATGTCCGCTCCCCCTCGCTAACACCTCCTTTCGTTCTGCAGCAGAAGATTATCTGGAAATAAATCTGATTCGAAACAATCGTCTATTTCTCAGACTAGATTTCCCCAGCAAAAATCTGACAAAATCGTTCCCATTTCACGAGCAAAAGCTTCGATAAAGCTCCAGCAGGGTTCTTGAAAATGAAATGAAAATGAAAATGGCTTCTTGTCACGAGTAGGTTTCAAATGAAGTTGCTGTGAAAAGGCCCCCTAGTCGCCACATTCCGGCGCCTGTTCGGGGAGGCTGGTGCGGGAGTGCCCCCTGGTGGCCAAGTGATTGGGATTTATTGAGACATTATTGAAATATCGATTTGCTGGTGATTGGATTGGATTTGTTTATTGTCACGTGTACCGAGGTACAGTGAAAAGTATTTTATTTTCTGCGAGCAGCTTAACAGATCATTAAATACATGAAAAGAAAAGGAAATAAAAGAAAATACATAATAGGGCAACAAGGTATACAATGTCCGGCATTGTATACATAATCACCGGCATTGGGTGAAGCATACAGGGGTGTAGTGTTAATGAGGTCAGTCCATAAGAGGGTCATTTAGGAGTCTGGTGACAGCGGGGAAGAAGCTTTTTGAGTCTGTTCGTGCGTGTTCTCAGACTTCTGAATCCTGCCCGATGGAAGAAGTTGGAAGAGTGAGTCAGCCGGGTGGGAGGGGTCTTTGATTATGCTGCCCGCTTTCCCCCGGCAGCGGGAGGTGTAGATGGAGTCAATAGATGGGAGACGGGCTCGTGTGATGGACTGGCCGGTATTCACGACTCTCTGAAGTTTCTTGCGGTCCTGGGCCGAGCAGTTGCCATACCAGGCTGTGATGCAGCCCGATAGGATGCTCTCTATAGTGCATCTGTAGAAGTTGGTAAGTGTAATGTGGACATGCCGAATTTCCTTAGTTCCCTGAGGAAATATAGGCGCTGTTGTGCTTTCTTGGTGGTAGCGTCGACGTGGGTGGACCAGGACAGATTTTCGGTGATGTGCACCCCTAGGAATTTGAAACTGCTAACCATCTCCACCTCGGCCCCGTTGATGCTGACAGGGGTGTGTACAGTGCTTTACTTCCTGAAATCAATGACCAGCTCTTTAGTTTTGCTGGCATTGAGGGAGAGATTGTTGTCGCTACACCACTCCGCTAGGTTCTCTATCTCCCTCCTGTATTCTGACTCGTCGTTATTCGAGATCCGGCCCACTAGTTGCAGAGTGAGGAGCCAAGTCCCAGGTTTTGGAGCTTTGATATGAGCTTGGCTGGGATTATGGTGTTGAAGGTGGAGCTGTAGTCAATAATACGAGTCTGATGTAGGAGTCCTTGTTTTCGAGATGCTCAAGGGATGAGTGTAGCCTCAGGGAAATGGCGTCTGATGTGGACCGGTTGCGACGGTATGCGGATTGCAGTGGATCAAGGCATTCTGGGAGTATGGAGGTGATGCGCTTCATGATCAGCCTCTGAAAGCACTTAATTACGACTGAAGTCAGGGCCACCGGACGGTAGTCATTGAGGCACGTTGCCTGGTTCTACTTTGGTACCGGTATGGTGGTGGTCTTCATGAAGCAGGTGGGGACCTCGGAGTGGAGTAGGGATAGGTTAAAGAGGTCCGTGAAACATCTGCCAGCTGGTCCGCGCAGGCTCTGAGTGCACGACCAGGGATCCCGTCCGGGCCCATCGCCTTCCGTGGGTTCACTTTTAGGAAGGCCGATCTGACTTCGGAAGCTGTGATGGTGGGTATGGGTGGGTTATGGGCTGCTGGGGCACTCAACAGTGTTTCCTGCCCGAACCAAGCAGAGAATGCGTTGAGTTCATCGGGGAGGGGGTGCGCTGCTGCCAGAGATACTGCTCGGCTTCGCTTTGTAGCCCGTTATGTTGTTTAGTCCTTGCCACAACCGCCGAGAGTCTGTGACTCTAGCTGTTTGATATTCTCTCTGGCATCTCGGATGGCTTTGCGGAGGTCGTACCTGGATTCAGCCGATTGAGAGCGGGAATGTGGGGCAGGTTCAGTGAAATGTTGGCAGAGTAATTCCGAGCTGTGGTACATACAGACAAGGAGCTGTAAGAAGGTGGCTCACAATCAGAGGAGTTTCCACAGTGTAGTGGTTACCGTGTTCGCCTCACACACGAAAGGTCCCCAGTTTGATCCTGGGTGGGAACGTTAAGTAAAAATGCTCCATTTCCCACTCACGTCATCCCTTCGATGCTCGACGACTGTTTTGCCAACAGTCATCGCCAATCCCGATTCCTGAAATGCGAAGTGTGAAATGAGACAGTAGCAAGAGTCCGCCATCCACAATGCTACCGAGCTGCCCATTATATCGCGCGATTCCCCGAAATCAGCGGCTCGGCGAACAATAGCCGCAAGAGGCGGAGAGAAAAAAGGGCATCAGTTACTAACTCCCTGGTGTTTGCCTTTTACGGGCAGCACAGTAGCATTGTGGGTAGCACAATCGCTTCACAGCTCCAGGGTCCCGGGATCGATTCCCGGCTCAGGTCACTGTCTGTGTGGAGTTTGTACGTCCACCCGTGTGTGCGTGGGTTTCCTCCGGGTGCTCCGGTTTCCTCCCACAGTCCAAAGATGTGCAGGTTAGGGTGGATTGGCCGTGCTAAATTGCCCCTTAGTGTCCAAAATTGCCCTTAGTGTTGGGTGGGGTTACTGGGTTATGGGGTTAGGGTGTTGACCTTGGGTAGGGTGCTCTTTCCAAGAGCCGGTGCAGACTCGATGGGCCGAATGGCCTCCTTCTGCACTGTAAATTCTATGTGAGACACGGCAGGATGACTAATCGCCCTCAGGATGGGTTGGTGAAGGGGTTAATGCCGCTCCTTGCTTGCAGCAGCTCGTTTCCTGCTTGCGAAACAGGGCATTGTGCAGCCGATGGAATGGTCTCAGGTTACACTTTGACTCTCTGCGTGTTGTTGCCGAAAGAGAGGGACCTGGTCTCGGGGCAGACGTCGCTGAGGGGCAGGTGCAGCGGCTCCTGGGGTGGCGTTCCCCTGTGAACCAGTTCGACAGGCCGGTGAGGGGGGATGAAGCCGACCCGTCCCTGAGGCCAGGCTCCCTCCTCAGACAGATCCCGCTGACAGGGCCGTCCCAGGCAAGTGTGTGGTTTATTCCGGATCTGATGAGTGGGACAGGAAACCCTGGAGCATTCAGTCGGTTTCACTTTCCACCAGCATTTCTTCTTTCTGATCACAGCCCAAAGTTTAGATGGAGTGGCCATGCTGAAATGGCCTCTGGGTGTCCAAAGACATGCAGGTGAGGTGGGGCTAGGGGTACAGGGTGGGGAAGAGGGGGTCTAGGTAGGGTGCTCCTTCAGAGTGTCGGTGCACACTCGACGGGCCGAATGGCCTCCTTCTGCACTGTAGGGATTCCACGGATGGATTCCCGGCGTCCGCAGGTTTTGCGTCTGTTGATATATCCCCTCCCGAGCCTGCGTTCCGCGCTCCGTCTGAGATCGCGGCATTCCGGCCCACGTTTGGGCCTCTTGCGACGCGTTAAGAGTCGGCCTCTGAGCCTGGAGTCACGTGTAGGCCGGATCGGGGTGAAGGCAGCAGATTCCCCCCCCCCCCCACCTTAAACTCTCCACCTATCTACCTGTCTCTCATCTGAGATACTTAAAAGGTACATCTTTAGCCAAACATCTGGCGATCCCAACCTGATGTCCCCACGAACGAAGCTCACTAATACAGCCGGCATTTATTGCCCATCCCTAATTGTCCCGGTCGGACTCCATTCACGCGGAATGCCGCCACCCCCCCTCAGGCGATAAGCCACCAGGCGACGAGCACGTGACCCCCCCTTCCAGGAATAACGCGCGATGGAATTAGACCAAAGTCCGCCTGCGTGCATCAATGGATGTGGGAAGAGAGTTGGAAAACTTCCCTTAAACGGAATGCCAAGTTCAGAGGGCGAGTGAGAGCCGCCCAGACACTGAGGGAAAGGCAATGTTCAAACACCGGCTCCCTCTGCCCCGCCGACAATACTCGGCGGTAAAATGGCGCGATACATCGCAGGTTTTCTGACTGAACGTGTTGTCCAGGGTCACCACGGAATTTGTCAGCCGTGTGATTCTGAGCCGGAAGCTCAACACCAGAAGAGAGGGGTTGGCACGGCTGTCTCACAGCGCCAGGGTCCCGGGTTCGAATCCGACCTCGGGCGACTGTCTGTGCGGAGCCTGCACGTTCTCCCCCCCCCCCCCGTGTCTGCGTGGGTTTCCTCCGGGGCTCCGGTTTCCTCCCACAGTCCAAAGATGTGCAGGTTAGGGCTGATTGGCCGTGCTAAATTTACCCCTTAGTGTCCAAAGGTGTGCCGGTGAGGTGGAGTTGTTGGGATGGCGTGCGGGACGTGTGTCTAGGTGGGGTGCCCTTTCAGAGGGTCGGTGCAGACCCGATGGGCCAAATGGCCTCCTTCTGCACTGTAAGGATATGAACAGTGTCGAGGGGCTGGATGGCTTCCTTCTCCTCCTATCAGTACCGCAATAGATGATACTAAGGCTGAATACACGGGGCCGCGTCACTGTGAACGGGGAGGCTTGCTAGCGAAAAGGATAAGCGAGCTGTGCGGGATGCTGTCACGTCTCGGTTTACACACGGGAGGCTGTACTACAGAGAGAGGAGGGCAGGCCCCGGCGTTAGAGGAAATGCACCAGGCAAGATGATTGTCACTTCCCTCTTCCCTATTTCACACTGGAAAACAAGCAATCACGAGAGGTACCATTTTGTCTTCCAGATTTAGAGGGTTGTCATCGTCGGTCTACGATGCCCTCCCCGGTAGAATAACTCTTTCGCTCGAATGAGTCAAGCTACACGAGGATTTGAGCAGCCTGTTTATTGGTCTCGGACCCATCTCCTTTGCATCGAAATAAGGTCAGATTGAAAGGACTTGGAATTAAATGGGGTGCATTTAATATTGAGGTTTGTATCTTTGTATCTCAAAGGTTATTATTGAATTGGAGAGTGGGATAGCGGGGGGGGAAGCCCATTCAGCCCATCGGGCTTTGGAATGGTGGTCTAATAGTTCCCACTCCGCCCCCCCCCCCCCCCCCACCGCCTGCTCTTTCCCCGTTGTCCTGAATATTTACCCCTTTTACAAGTATGTTTCCCTTTTGAAAGTTCCTGTTGAATCTGCTTCCGCCGCTCTTTCAGGCGGATCCTTCCAGAACGCGACAGCTCGCTGCGTGAAAAAAGCTTCTCCCCCCAGCCCCCCCGCCCCGATTCTCTTCAATCTGTGTCCCCCCCTCTGCTTCCCCACCCACCTCCCTGGGGAAACGGTTCTGTCCTTAGTTACTCGGTCGGAACACTCGGGCGAGGAGGAGGCGGCCACTCGGCCCCTCGAGCCCCCTCCCCCAGTCAATACGATCGTGGCCGATTTGATTGTAACCGACCGCCAGGGTCCCAGGTTCGATTCCCGGTTTGGGTCACTGCCTATGTGGAGTCTGCACGTTCTCCCCCGTGTCTGCGTGGGTTTGCTCCGGGTGCTCCGGTTTCCTCCCACAGCCCAAAGAAGTACAGGTTAGGGTGGGTTGGCCGTGATAATGGGGATAGTGTGCGGTTTGGGCTTGGGTAGGGTGCTCTTTCAGAGGGCTTGGTGTCGACTCGATGGGCTGAATGGCCTCCTACTGCTCTGTAGGCATTTGACGACAGATGATGTCGGGCGCCTCGATTAAATCGCCTCTTAACCTTCTCTGCTCCAAGCATAACAGCCTCTCCAGTCTGTCCACGTAACTGAAGCCCCTCATTAACAATATCATTTGGGGCAGCACGGTGGCGCAGTGGTTAGCACTGCTGCCTCACGGCGCCGAGGTCCCAGGTTCGATCCCGGCTCTGGGTCTCTGTCCGTGTGGAGTTTGCACATTCTCCTCACCTCTGCGTGGGTTTCACCCCCACAACCCAAAGATGTGCTGGGTAGATGGATTGGCCATGCTAAATTGCCCCTTAATTGGAAAAATAATTGGGTACTCTAAAAAAATATCATTTTACAAACTCTCCTCGTGTGGATACAGCAGGACATAGATAGGTTGGAGACCTGGGCAGAGAAATGGCAAATGGAGTTTAATCCCGTTAAATGGGAGGTAATGCACTTTGGTAGGTCTAGCATAGAGGCGAAATGGCAACATTCTGAGGAATATAGAAAGTCAGAGAGATCTGAGCGTGCGGGTCCACAGATCTTTGAAGGTGGCAACACAAGTGGACAAGGTAGTCAAGAAAGCAGGCGGAATGCTTGCCTTCATTGGACGGGGCATCGAGTATAAAAACTGGCAAGTCATACTACGGATTATAGAACCTTGGTAAGGCGCGCTTGGAATATTGCACAATTCTGGTCGCCACACTACCAGAAGGATGTGGAGGCTTTGGAGAGGTGCAGAGGAGGTTTACCAGGATGTTGCCTGGTTTGGAGAGTGTTAGCTATGCGGAGAGGCTGAATAGACTCGGACTGTTTTCGTTAGAAAGACGGAGGTTGAGGGGCGACCTGATAGAGGCCTACAAGATTATGAGGGGTATGGATAGAGTGGATGGGCAGGCACTCTTTCCCAGGGTAGAGGGGTCAGTCACCAGGGGGCATAGGTTTAAGGTCCGTGGGGCAAAGTTTAGAGGAGATGTGCGAGGCAGGTTTTTTTACACAGAAGGTGGTGAGTGCCTGGAATGCGTTGCCAGGGGAGGTTGTGGAAGCAGATATATTAACGGCGTTCAAAAGGCATCTTGACAAACAGATGGATAGGATGGGTATAGAGGGATACGGCACACGAAGTGCTGAGGGTTTTGGCAAAGGTTGGTATCATGTCCGGTACAGGCTTGGAGGGCCGAAGGGCCTGTCATGTGTGCTGTATTGTTCTTTGTTCGTTGTTCTTTCTTTGTTCTTTGTTCTTGTTCCTTGTTCTGTTGTCTGTGTTCTGTGTTCTTTGTTATTTGTTCTTTGTTCTTTGTTCCTTGTTCTATGTTCGTGTTCTTTCTTCTGTGTTCTTTGTTCTTTGTTCCTGTTCTGTGTTCTTTGTTCTGTGTTCTATCTTTTGTTCTTTGTTTTTTGTTCTTTGTTATTTATTCTTTGTTCTGTGTTCTTGTGTTCTTTGTTCCGTGTTCTTTCTTACTAGTGCTTTGTTCTTCATGCTTTGTTCTTAGTGCTTTGTTCTTTGTTCTTTGTTATTTATTCTTTGTTCTGTGTTCTTTGTTATTTGTTCTTTGTTCTGTGTTCTTTCTTCTTAGTGCTTTGTTCTTTATTCTTTATTCTTTATTCTTTATTCTTTGTTCTTTGTTCCATGTTCTTTCTTCTTTGTGCTTGTTCTTTATTCTTTGTTCTTGTTCTGTGTCTTTCTTCTTAGTGCTTTGTTCTTTGTTCTTTGTTCTTTGTTCTTTGTTCTTTGTTCTTGATTCTTTGTACTTTGTTCTTTGTTCTTTGTTCCTTGTTCTATGTTCTGTGTTCTTTCTTCGTGTTCTTGTTCTGTGTTCCCTGTTCTGTGTTTTGTTCTGTGTTTCTATCTTTGTGTTCTTTGTTTTTTTGTTCTTTGTTATTTATTCTTTGTTCTGTGTTCTTTGTTCCGTGTTCTTTCTTACTAGTGCTTTGTTCTTTGTTCTTTGTTTTAGTGCTTTATTCTTAGTGCTTTGTTCTTTGTTCTTTGTCATTTATTCTTTGTTCTGTGTTCTTTGTTATTTGTTCTTTGTTCTTTGTTCCGTGTTCTTTTTCTTAGTGCTTTGTTCTTTGTTCTTTATTCTTTATTCTTTATTGTTTATCTTTGTTCTTGTTCTTTGTTCCGTGTTCTTTCTTCTGTGCTTTGTTCTTTATTCTTTATTCTGTTTATTCTTTGTGCTTTGTTCTTTGTTCTTTGTTCTTGGTTCTGTGTGCTTTGTTCTTTGTTTTTGTTCTTGATTCTTTGTGCTTTGTTCTTTGTTCTTTGTTCCTTGTTCTATGTTATGTGTTCTTTCTTCTTTGTTCTTTGTTCTTGTTCCCTGTTCTGTGTTCTTTGTTCTGTGTTCTATCTTTTGTCTTTGTTTTTTGTTCTTTGTTATTTATTCTTTGTTCTGTGTTCTTTGTTCTTTGTTCCGTGTTCTTTCTTACTAGTGCTTTGTTCTTTGTTCTTAGTGCTTTGTTCTTTGTTCTTTGTCATTTATTCTTTGTTCTGTGTTCTTTGTTATTTGTTCTTTGTTCCGTGTTCTTTCTTCTTAGTGCTTTGTTCTTTGTTCTTTATTCTTTATTGTTTATTCTTTGTTCTTTGTTTTGTTCCATGTTCTTTCTTCTTTGTGCTTTGTTCTTTATTCTTTATTCTTTATTCTTTGTTCTTTGTTCTGTGTTCTTTCTTCTTAGTGCTTTGTTCTTTGTTCTTTGTTCTTGATTCTGTGTGCTTTGCTCTTTGTTCTTTGTTCTTTGTTCTTTCTTCTTGATTCTTTGTTCTTTGTTCTTTGGTCTTTCAAATGGCACAATGATTCATCGTGTCTGCTCTTTGATGTCTAGACTATGGAGATGCAGCCGGAGAGTGAATCGCTGGCCTCCGAGTCTGCCATTCACCATCAGCAGTTGGATGGCGCTGAGCTTCAGGCCTTGATGCCTTTCCTCAACTTCGACATGGCTAAGTTTGTGGAGGAGGTGGAGCGAGGCAACAAGGCCATTTCCCGGCAGAGGAAGAGGGGCTTCAACCACGCCATGCGGAGCGAGCTGAAGAGGCTGAAGTCGTTCGAGACCCTCGAGCCTTTCGCGAGCTGGAGCCCCGAGGAGATGGCGAGCGAGGGCTTCTACTTCACGGGCTGAAGGCCAGCGTGCAGTGCTTCTGCTGCGGGGGGGTCTTCCACAGCATGGGCGTCACCAAAACCCCCCGATCAGAGCACCAACGGTTCGAGCCTGATTGCGGCTTCGTGAAAAGGTTGGAGGTTGGCAACATACCCAAGTACGCCGTGCGGCTCCAGCCTCCCGAGAATATTCCGGCGAACCGACGACAGCAGCTGAGAGACGAACAGCCCAGACTGGAGACCTTTAAAGATTGGCCTTCCTACGTAAAGATGGAGCCCGATCTGTTGGCAGGAGCAGGATTCTTCTACACAGGTAATGATCCGCGAGCAACCTTCGGCGATCAGTAATTTCAGTCAGAACCCTTGGGGTTTGGGGGCAAAGGGCCAATCCCGATGTTAATTCTCGTGCGTGGGCGTCGCTGGCGATGCCGACATTTATCGCCATCACTAATTGCACCTGGAGAAGGTGGTGGAGAGCCGCCATCTTGGATCCATTGGCAGACCCCTTGGGTGCGGGTGGGGGGGGGGGCTTTTCAAACAATCCGATTGGCTCCATTATTGGTGTGAACATTCTAATTCCAAACGCAGCGGGATTCAAACTTAAATCTTTCACGTATTAGTCCGCTTTTGTAAGCCCGTTGCTTGGGAGGAGCAGGTGTTCCTCCGCCGACTGCTTCCAGAACCCTCCACCGATTGGAGAACGCTTGAAACGGTGGAGACACACTGATTGAGATTGTTACGATGAGTCAACGACGCCATTACCATGTGACTATCGGCGCAGAATGAACGTGATGAAACTTTGTCCGTTCCGCTCCAGGTTTGCTCTTTGACCCCCAGCGTTTCCTTGGAGAGTACTGTCCCGCGTCAATCCCTCTTTGCCGCTCCAACACATCCGGACCTCTCCTTGTTTCCAATTCATTCATGTATAAAATTACGCAGCAGCGAAAACAGGCCAGTGGGCCCAAACTATCAGTACCGGCTGCACTTGCCTCTCCTTCCCCATCTCGCCCCGTCAACCAATCCTTCGATTCCTCTTCCTCCCCCATGTGTTTACCCCCACAAATCATCACACTCGGGAGATCTCCTTTTGATCTGGAAGTTTGTAGAAGTGATTGGGTCGCGCTCCAAAGGGTCATCGATTGAGTCCCTAACGACGCGGGAGTGGAGTTAAGGGTAACAATCTCAAACCAGATATGTCGAGAGTGAGTGGAGTGTTGGTCGGACGGCAGTCCAGGCGCTTCACCTCCAGCTTGCTCATCCAACAGGCATCAAGGATAAAGTCCAGTGCTTTTCCTGCAATGGGAGCTTAGGAAACTGGGAAGACGTTGACGATCCATGGAAGGAACATTCCAAATGGTTTCCCGGGTAAGTCGATTTTTTCTTCCCTCGGACCTCCATTTTGTATCGGCCGATGGAAAGTTCCAGAATGCTTCACTTCACCGGGAGAAACAGCATCCCATCGAACGGCGTACGTCGGCTAGTCTCCCTGGAGACGGTGTGTATTCCCTCATACAAGCCGGTCCACTGAATGTCGGGGCAACAGCTCGGATTTTTCCTTGGACACAGGGGTAGGTGTGGGCGTGTGTTCTCTGAGCCCGGCGGGGTGTGTGTCAATGCTCCTGACCGTGGGACTGGTATTGCTGCGGCTCTGTGGTCGTGCTCGGCCTGTGAAGAATGTGTGTTCATGTCTCACTGTTGAGTGTCACCATCTGTCTGATGCTCCTGTGTCACTGTGTTGCCCCCTCTTCCCAGGTGTACGTACCTTCAGAGTGTGAAATCAGCAGCGGAAATAGACCTGTACGCTCGCAGCTATGTTGGATTTCACGGGAACGCGGTAAGTATGTTTTTAGAAAAACAACGGAGGCCATTCTGCCCATTGGGGATGCGATGGATGGTTTGAAACAATTTGTTCCAGGTCTCAGACATGAGACCTCTCCCACCTAGATGGTTAAGGGCAGCAGAGACATTGAAACAGCAGCATCCGCCTTTACCCCCGCCCCTTAATAACCTGGGAAAACTGAAATCTTTCAATCTCAGATCAAAGATTAGCAATTCATCCAGCTTGGGTTGCCTTGGAAGTGATCCTTCATTTCCTTTGTGCCTTGGAAGTGATCCTTCATTTCCTTTGTGCCTTGGAAGTGATTCCTCATTGCACTCCGGAAGGTTCCGGCTCTCCTTTTCAGGCCTCCGACAGCACACAGGTCCCACACCCTGGGCGGGATTCTCTGATCCTGAGGCTAAGTGTCGGCGCCGTAGAAAACGCCGTCGCGTTTCTCAACGGCGTCAACAAGGCCTCAGGATCGGCAATTCTGGCCCCGACAGGGGGCCAGCACGGCACTGGGGTGGTTCACGCCCATTCCGGACCGAGAATCAGCGGGCCGGCCACGTAGAGCGGCCCCTCGATCGACGCCGCGCCAACCACGCCGGCGCCAATGGCGCCGATTCTCCAACCCTGTACCTGGAAAGGTGGATGCGCATCCACGTCAGGAGAACCCTCAGTAAAGATCCCAGCGAGATGTCGGTCGGGTTGCCTGAGGGTTCACAGACATAGCGAAATACAGAAAGCGATTGAGCAATGTTGGATTGGGAAATATTTCAGACAATGTCTTTGTGAAAATATGCACGTTCTGTCTCCGCAGGCCGCCCATTTTGAAACCACGTCTGCTGAGGGTTTCTGCAGCGAGGGATCTGAGTCCTGTAGGTTTATTTGTATTTTTCTTCCAACCTTTTTGGGGAGGGCGGAAGCGGTTTCCAGATTCGGGAAACTGGAACTGTTTTCCTGGGGGAAGCGGAGGCCGAGAGGAGATTGGGTCGAGGTGTACGAAGTCATGAGGGGTCCTGGACGGAGTCGAGGGAGAGATTCTGTTCCCATTGGGGGGGGGGGGGGGGGGGGGGGGGAGTTCGAGAAGCAGAAGGAACGGTGAGCAGCTGAGGAAAACCCAGCGCGGGGCAGGAGCCACCCCGGACAGGATGGGCCGAATGGCCTCCTTCCATGCTGGACCCAGCCCACCGCACGATAAAAGCTGGCGTGGCCTTGACGTGAGTGCAGCCCATCTTCACCCGGCCTCCTCCTGCGCCGGTAACAACAACGTCCCCTGGCCGGCTCCCCTGCGTTTCCACGGGGGCTGGCAATCCGGAAGTTTCCGTGCCCTCACGAGGCGGCTCTCTCTCTTTGCCCCGTTTCCCAGGGTCGGATCGGGAAGTCGGTGGGAACGTATTCGCGGACGAGAAAACCCGGCTGGAGTCGTTCCGCACCTGGCCACCAGGGGTCAGCGCAAGCCCGGCCGCCTTTGCCGAAGCCGGATTCTTCTATCGAGGTGAGTCCTGCTCTTGCCGGCGCCGTCGAAGATCCGAACGCTCCCTCCCCCGGTGAGTTTCCCCAGTCAGCTCCCCCCCCCCCACCCTCCCATTTCCGAATCCCAACCGTTAGTTTCGGCGCCTCCTTGATTCTATCGAGAGCCAAAAAACCGAATCGACGAAGTCCATTCCCCAATCGAGGTGATGTTTGCAGAAGGGGTGGGGGTTGTTGGAGGGGCGGGTGGGCGCCCAGTCTCAGGATGTGGCCGATCTACGAATGGCGGACAGGTTCGATGGGCCGAATGGACCCTGGCTCCTGGCTCGGCCTTCAACCCCAAAGAGATACCGGCGGGAGTGCGGGGGGGGGGGGTCAGCCAGCTTTCCAGGCCATGCAGTGGGGCCTCCCCGAGACTTGCACAGATACTAGAAGATAGGAGCAGGAGGAGGCCATTTGGCCCTTCGAGCCTGCTCCGCCATTCATCACCATCATGGCTGATCATCCAACTCAATAGCCTAACCCTGCTTTCTCCCCATAACCTTTGACCCCATTCTCCCCAAGTGCTATATCTAACCGCCTCTTGAATATATTCAATGTTTTAGCATCACTACTTCCTGTGGTAACGAATTCCACAGTCTCGCCACTCTTTGTGTGAAGAAATGTCTCCTTATCTCTGGTTTACCCAGAATCCTCAGACTGTGACCCCTGGTCTGGACACACCCCCATTGGGAACATCGTCCCAGTATCTACCCTGTCCAGTCCCGTTAGAATTTTATAAGTCTCTATGGGATTCCCCCCCTCATTCTCTGAACTCCAGTGGAACAATCCCAACCTAGTCAATCTCTCCTCATATGACAGTCCCGCCATCCCAGGAATCAGTCTGGTAAACCTTCGCTGCACTCCCTCAAGAGCAAGAACATCCTTCCTCAGAGAAGGAGACCAAAACTGTGCCCAATACTCCAGTGTGACCTCACCAAGGCCCTGTATAATTGCGGCAACACTTCTCTGCTTCTGTACTCGAATCCTCTCGCAAAGAAGGCCAACATACCATTAGCCTTCTTTACCGCCTGCTGCAGCTGCACGCTTACCCTCAGTGACTGGTGCACAAGGACACCCAGGTCTCACTGCACACTCCCCTCTCCTAATTTACAACTGTTCAGATAATCTGCCTTCCTGTTTCTGCTTCCAAAGTGAACAGCCTCACACTTACCCGTGACATGGGTCATCGCCTCAGACCTCTTTCCTTTTGCGTTTCAGGTCTGGGAGACCACATTCAGTGCTTCTGCTGCGGCGTTCAATTGTGCCGTTGGGAGGAAGGAGACAATGCGTGGACGGAGCACGAGAGGCATTCCCCGAGTAAGGATCCCTATAAAGCTGTATCGACCGGGTTGGGGGGGGGGGGGGGGGGGGGGGGGGGGGGGGGTGGGGGGGGGGGGGGGGGGGGTGGGGGGGGGGGGGGGGGGAGAGGACTGTGTCTGCACATGTGCAGAGGCTGCGTCAATCACCAAAACTTACCGACGCTTTTCAATGGAGCCTTCTAACTCATTTTACCGTTTGCGACAGCACAGAGAGCCTCAATGAAAAGGGATTATGACTGAGTAAATTAAATCACAGCCGGTCAGGATTAACCGCATCCCCAATTATCTGTTTGTTCGCTTGTTGTTAAAATTCCAATCACAGGGCAATACGGTGGGCACAGTGGTTAGCATTGCTGCCTATGGCGCTGAGGACCGCGGTTCGAATCCCGGCCCTGGGTCACTGTCCGTGTGGAGCTTGCACATTCTCCCTTGTCTGCGTGGGTCCGCCCCCACAACCCAAAGATGCGCGGGTAGGAGGATTGGCCGCGCTAATTGCCCCTCAATTGGGAAAAAAAAACAATGGACACTTTAAATAATGAATAAATAATATTCCAAGATTCTGCTTCCTCCTCCTTTGAGGAAGAGAGTTCTAGAAACTCTTCCCCCTCTGAGAGAAAATATTTCTCCTCATCTCCGTCTTAAAGGGGCCACCCCCTTATTTTTAAACAGTGACCCCCCCCCCCCCCCGCCTCCCCCTCCCCCCCTCCCCTCCCCCCCCCCCCCGGTTCTAGATTCTTCCACAAGAGGAAACATCCTCTCCACATCTCCTCCCCCCCCCCCCCCCCCCCCCACCCCCGCCCCTGTCACACCCCCTCAGGATCTTAAAGGTTTCGATCGAGTTGCCTCTCACTCTTCAAATCCAGCGACACAAACCCAACCTCGCCACCTTCCCTCATCAGACAACCCGCCCGTTCCTTCCAACAACAGGACTCCAGCACGTCGGCCACACATTTGAGGTATTCTGATTGGACGAAATTACAGAGTGCCTTTGAGAACGACTTCGAAGACACGGACCGACTTCCTTTTGTGTTATTTTTGACGCTTAACGCTTTCCACAAACGGATGCCTGCGGAATTCTCTGTCCGCGGGATCCTGCCCTGTGTTTTGCAGGGGCTGGATCGGTTAGGCTCACTTGAATGTGCCTGCTCTGGAGTCCCCTCGCCGCGTGATCCAGTGGCCTCACCTTGGCGACCCCGAGTGTGGGTGTTGTTGAGAGCTGGTTGCCGCAAATGTGGACTGTGGTACCAGCACTTGGGGGATCTACCAGGAAATTGGGGGGCTCCTGGGTAGTTGGGCTCTGGGTGGGCGGTACTCTGATGCCACCTGAAGCCTAGAGAAGAAGCAGATTCCCATTTAATAGTGGGATAGTTCTCTGCGGCGATAAGATCCTGCAGGGGTTATCACAGAATTTACACTGCAGAAGGAGGCCATTCAGCCCATCGAGTCTGCACCGCTCTTGGAAAGAGCACCCTACCCGAGGTCGACACCTCCCCCTATCCCCATAACCCAGTAACCCCACCCAACACTCAGGGCAATTTTGGACAGACGGGGCAATTTATCACGGCCAATCCACCCTAACCTGCACATCTTTGGACTGTGGGAGGCAACCGGAGCACCGGAGCAACCCACGCACACACGGGGAGGGCGTGCAGACTCCGCACAGACAGTGACCCAAGCCGGGAATCGAACCTGGGACCCTGGAGCTGTGAAGCGATTATGCTACCCACAATGCTACCGTGCTGGTTGGACTGGGTGGAGGCTAAGAGGGTGCTTTGATGCGTGTGGTGGGGGTGCTGCGACCAAGCTTCTTCACTCGCTGCGAAGTTTAGTGTTCGAATGGGAAATGTAAAAAATATCAATGGGAAAAATTATCGGCAATATTATTGAGAGCTCCGCTGCCTGACAAACGGGTGAGGCAGGAGTTGGGGTTTGTCGATGGCCCTGCCCCGGCTCACAGCCACCACCAGCCGTGTTCCAGGCCGATCTCAGAATCGTTCGTTTTCCGTAACAGAATCAAATTCCGACACGTTCTTATTTTGCTTGGCAGGTGCCCCTACCTCCTCAGGAGGCAGCAGGCCGGAGGTGGAGATGCCGCACGGGAGCAGTTTGAGGAATTGTCCGTCACACCGCCGGTAACGTTGGCTCGGGCCTTGTCCCGACAGGGCCCGCTTCTTACAGGGGACGGGTGACAACAGACGCAATAGGGGCCGGAGATTCACTCTGAGTTTGGGTTCGGCCGACCGCAGCCTGTTCCCAAGCAGGCAACGCAGCAGCCAATGCGCACACAGCAAGATCCCACAAGGACCAGCAAGGGGAACCACCGGGTAGCCAGCGGTTGGTCGGGGCGAGACACCAGGCCGAACCCCCCCCCCCCCTCTGCTTATTCCGATCGCGCCCACGGGGTCCTGGCGCCCCCTCACGAGGGGAGCGTCAGTTGAGCCCCTCGGTGAGGGGGCGACAGCTCAGCCGGTGTCAGCCCCATGACGTGCAACGGCCTCAGGAACTTCCTGTCCTTAAGTCCGAAAGCTGTGTGGACAGAAACCCCTTTCCCAGGGCGCCATATGGAGGCCTTCACCTCATTGTCCCTCAGTGCGATCGCGTTGGGAATGACCGCACTCTGAGGGTTGAGAATCTTCTTGTTTCACAGGTTGAGGAACGCGGGGAGATCGAAGCATCTGCTGGCGGAGGTAGGTTTATCCACCCAGAAGTTATCGGCGCTATAGAAATGCGAATCTTTTCACGTGAATCCCTTGGAGCGCAGTGTTTCTTCTCAGACATGTTCTATTTATTTTCAGAGACGCCACCCGGCGAAGATAGTTGGACTCGAACAGCAGAAGGAATGAGGGGGCGCTTAAGAAATTTCTACAGCTCCTCCGCGTTCTGCAGGACCTCCTTCAACGAGTGCGTTTCCATCGATCTCCGCGCGACCTACGCGGAGCTCCAGCTGCGTTGAAGGACATCAAGGACAAAGCACTGCGGCGGGTCACGCTGCCCGAACTGTGTCGCGATCTCGACCGCGAGCGTCCTGGAGGGCGAGGTGGGCAGCGGCCAAGTCCGCCCTCCTGAGGAAATTGGCCAACCTCTGGGCGTCGGGCACTGCCCCCTTCTGGCCAGGTTCAGGCTGGTCCTGTATCTGTCGCTGCGCTCCCTCAGGCCAGGCACGGGAATGGCCGAAGCGGTCAGGGGCCAACTGCTGGGGGACGACTTCGCGTTGAGCGACTGGTCCCTGAAAGAAATCGTCTGCAGCTTGAGGAACCGGGTCCTGATCTTGTTGGATGAATACGGCGAAGCTGACTCCTGGACCCCCCAATTTATTGAGGAGGAGTTGATCCGCAAGAACCATTTGACCGATGCAGCAATTATCCTTGGGCTGCAGACCAATCGGACCGCGAGTATCAGACAGTATGCCAACACTGTCATCTCCATCGCAGAGTTCCCTCTCTACAGTTCCATCCACATATTGAAGACGCTCTTCTCACACGCGCCTCGCCTCCGGAAGTTAATTAACAACCTCGGCTGTCTGGCACTTTGAGAGGCATCTTGAAGACCCCGCTCTTCACTCTCGCCGTTTGCCAACTGGGTGGGTACAATACCCCAGGAGGACTCGTTGGACTGCCTCGTCATATTCAAAGCCTTCTTGGCCTGCAGCCTGTGGAAGGACGGGCAAGGGGACCGGGCCCAGTCCGCCGTGGCCTCCTGCGGCCAACTGGCATTGACGGGGATCTTTGAGTCGCGCTTTGAGTTTGCGGATGGAGACCTCGCCCGGGCTGGGGTGGATGCGGAGGACGCCCTCCGCCTCGGCTTGCTCAGCAAGTTCACTGCGCAGCGCCTGAAACCCGTCTACAGGTTCTTCCACGTCTCCTTCCAGGAATACCTGGCAGGGAGGCGGCTGTGAGCTGATGGAGTCAGAGGGGCAGCCGTGCCCCAGGAGGGGCTGGGTTACCTGCGCTGTGTGGACACTTCCTCCAGGCGTTCACGCGCGCTATTACTACTTTTTGATCTACGCGGCGGGTTCATCGACCAGGCGGCGTCACACATTATTTCCCACTTGCTCGATATGACCCAGAAGCCATCATCGTTCGACAGCAAGGCCAACCCAACCTGTATCTAGAGCAGCACCCGACTTAGAGTTGACCCGAGATCTGTTCACCAGATCTCCAGCATTGTAGATCCCAGGAAATGGTGTCCATGGTCACTGACCAAGTGCTGGAGTTCGCCTTGCGGAGCATGGGCAACAGCCAGACCAGAGCCGCCATGGCGCCCGTGATCCTGAATTTTCTGACAGGGAAACGCTTGCAACTTCAAGCCTCCAGTATCCGTCAGGGAAGAATGTTTGAATTTGTGAAGATCTATCCCGAGACTTTGTCCGTCCTGAGTCACGTGCAGATCACAATATCTGGGAAGATGAGAATCGGCATGACTAGTTATTCCAAAATGGCGGAATGTATGAGTAGCTTTGGGCTCCCAAAGTGGAGGAGGATTACTTGAGTGCCTTCCAATCGTTGAGAGAACAGATGGACAAACTGAGGCCCAGGAGAAAGAGATTGACAGCTTCTCCTCGATGATGGGTCGATCTATCCCAGACTCCTTTGCCATACCTTTTGTTGCTCTCCCGGATTGTTGTATGGCCCCAAAGCTCAAACTCAATATACACGGCATTGGTTCCTTGCAAGAAGGTGACTCGAAGCATTTACTAACACTGTGTTCCATTTCCAACTGCATTGAACTCACCGTCTGGGATAGCCATGGGGCCCTCAAAGAGATGGAACCAGCTGTCGAGCTCTACAGGGACCGATTCAAGGCAGTGACCCTGCAAAGGACCGAGTTAAGCCAAGAGGAACAGGATTTGGTCATCTCAATGAGTGCGTTGGAGTCTCTGGAGCTGATAATTGCTGGGGACCACTTTCCAGGTATCAACAACTTGCCTTTGGGTAGCACCTTCAGCTCAGTACAAACATCTCTGAGGCACTTCGGGTGTCATCACAAGGAATTTCACACTTAGCCCCCTGAGGGGTTGTTAGGGACAGTGACCAGGAACTTGGTCAGAGAGAGAAGTTGTTCCAAAAAGCATCTTAGAGGAGGGGAGATGGAGAGAGAGGGAGATGGAGAGATGGAGAGAGAGGGAGATGGAGAGAGATGGAGATGGAGAGAGATGGAGAGAGATGGAGAGAGATGGAGAGAGATGGAAAGAGATGGAGAGAGATGGGGAGAGATGGAGGGAGATGGAGAGAGATGGAAAAAGATGGAGAGAGATGGGAGAGATGGAGGGAGATGGAGAGAGATGGGAGAGATGGAGAGAGATGGAGGGAGATGGAGAGAGATGAAAAGATGGAGAGATGGAGGTTGGAGAGAGATGAGGAGATGGAGGGAGATGGAGAGAGATGGAGAGCGATGGAGAGCGATGGAGAGAGATGGAGAGATGGAGAGGATGGAGGGAGATGGAGAGAGATGGAGAGATGGAGAGCGATGGAGAGAGATGGAGAGAGATGGAGAGAGATGGAAAAAGATGGGGAGAGATGGAGGGAGATGGAGAGGATGGAAAAAGATTGAGAGATGGGAGAGATTGGGGGAGATGGAGAGAGATGGGGAGAGATGGAGAGAGATGGAGAGAGATAGAGAGAGATGGAAAAATGGAGAGAGATGGAGGGAGATGGAGAGAGATGGAGAGAGATGGAGGGAGATGGAGAGAGATGGAGAGCGATGGAGAGCGATGGAGAGAGATGGAGAGAGATGGAGAAAGATGGAAAAAGATGGAGAGATGGGGAGATGGAGGGAGATGGAGAGAGATGGAGGGAGATGGAGAGAGATGGGGAGAGATGGAGGGAGATGGAGAGAGATGGGGAGAGATGGAGAGAGATGGAGGGAGATGGAGAGAGATGGGGAGAGATGGGGAGAGATGGAGGGAGATGGAGAGAGATGGAAAAAGATGGAGAGAGATGGGGAGAGATGGAGGGAGATGGAGAGAGATGGGGAGATGGAGAGAGATGGAGGGAGATGGAGAGAGATGGAAAAAGATGGAGAGATGGAGTGGATGGGGAGATGGAGAGAGAAGGAGAGATGGGGAGATGGAGAGAGATGGAGGGAGATGAGAGAGATGGAGAGCGATGGAGAGAGATGGAGAGAGATGGAGAGAGATGGAGAGAGATGGAAAAAGATGGGGAGAGATGGAGGAGATGGAGAGATGGAAAAGATTGAGAGAGATGGGGAGAGATTGGGGGAGATGGAGAGAGATGGGGAGAGATGGAGAGAGATGGAGGGAGATAGAGAGATGGAGAGAGAGATGGAGGGAGATGGAGAGAGATGGAGAGAGATGGAGAGATGGAGAGAGATGGAGAGCGATGGAGAGCGATGAGAGATGGAGAGAGATGGAGAAAGATGGAAAAGATAGAGATGGGAGATGGAGGGAGATGGAGGGAGGTGGAGGGAGATGGAGGGAGATGGGGAGATGAGGAGATGAGAGAGATGGAAGATGGAGAGAGAGGAGGAGATGGAGAGATGGAAAAGATGGAAGATGGGAGAGATGGAGGAGATGGAGAGAGATGGAAAAGATGAGAGATGGGAGAGATGGAGGGAGATGGAGAGAGATGGGAGAGATGGAGGTAGATGAGGGAGATGGAGAGATATGGAAAAGATGGAGAGAGATGGAGTGAGATGGAGACGATGAGAGAGATGGAGAGAGATCAGAAGATGGTGAGAGATGGAAGAGATGGAGAGATATGGAGATAGATGGAGAGCGATGGAGAGAGATGAAAGAGATCAAAAAGATGAAGAGAGACGGAGAGAGACGGTGAGATGGGGAGTTGGAGAGAGATGGAAAGAAGAGATGGAGAGAGATGGAGAGATATGGGAGAGATGGAGAGAGACGGAGAGAGATGGAAAGAGATGGAGAGCGATGGAGAGTGATGGAGAGAGATGGGGAGAGATGGAGAGAGATGGAAAAAGATGGGGAGAGATGAAAGAGATCAAGAAAGATGAAGAGAGACGGAGAGAGATGGAGAGAGATGGAGAGATGGAGAGAGATGGAGAGAGATGGAGAGAGATGGAGAGATGGAGAGACGGAGAGATGGAAAGAGATGGAGAGCGATGGAGAGTGATGGAGAGAGATGGGGAGAGATGGAGAGAGATGGAAAAAGATGGGGAGAGATGAAAGAGATCAAGAAAGATGAAGAGAACGGAGAGGGACGGTGAGATGGGGAGAGTTGGAGAGAGATGGAAAAAGATGGAGAGAGATGGAGAGAGATGGAGAGAGAGAGATGGAGAGAGAGGGAGAGATGGAGAGTGAGGGAGATGGAGAGTGATGGAGAGAGATGGGGAGAGATGGAGAGAGATGGAAAAAGATGGGGAGAGATGGAGGGAGATGGAGAGAGATGGAAAAAGATGGAGAGAGATGGGGAGAGATGGGGGGAGATGGAGAGAGATGGGGAGAGATGGGGAGAGATGGAGAGAGATGGAGAGAGATGGAGAGAGAGCAGAGAGATGGAGTGAGATGGTGAGAGAGAGAGATGGAGAGAGATGGAGAGAGATGGAGAGAGATGGAGAGAGATGGAGAGCGATGGAGAGAGATGAAAGAGATCAAGAAAGATGAAGAGAGACGGAGAGGGACGGTGAGATGGGGAGAGTTGGAGAGAGATGGAAAGATGGAGAGAGATGGAGAGAGATGGTGAGAGATGGAGAGAGATGGAGAGATGGGGAGAGATGGGGAGAGATGGAGAGAGGTGGAGTGAGATGGGGAGATGGAAAGAGGTGGAGAGAGATGGAGAGAGAGATGGAGTGATGGGGAGAGAGGGAGAGTGACGGGGAGAGATGGAGAGAGGTGGAGTGAGATGGGGAGAGATGGAGAGAGATGGAGTGAGATGGAGTGAGATGGGGAGAGTTGGAGAGAGATGGAGAGAGATGGAGAGAGATGGAGAGAGATGGAGAGAGATGGAGAGAGATGGGGAGAGATGGAGAGAGATGGGGAGAGATGGAGAGAGATGGAGAGAGATGGAGAGAGATGGAAAGAGGTGGAGAGAGATGGAGTGAGATGGGGAGAGATGGAGAGAGTTGGAGAGAGATGGAGAGAGATGGAGAGAGATGGAGTGAGAAGGCGAGAGATGGGGAGAGATGGGGAGAGAGGGGGAGAGATGGAGAGAGATGGAGAGAGATGGAGAGAGATGGGGAGAGATGGAGAGAGACGGAGAGAGATGGAGAGAGATGGGGAGAGATGGAGTGAGATGGAGTGAGATGGAGAGAAATGGAGAGACAGAGAGAGACAGAGTGAGATGGGGAGAGATGGGGAGAGTCAGAGAGAGATAGAAGGTGATGGAGTGAATCGGAGAGAGATGGAGAGAGATGGAGAGAGAGGGAGAGAGATGGGGAGAGATGGAGAGAGATGGAGAAGATGGAGAGAGATGGAGAGAGATGGGAGAGATGGAGAGGTGAGTGAGATGGGAGAGATGGAGAGAGATGGAGAGAGGTGGAGTGAGATGGAGTGAGATGGGGAGAGATGGAGAGAGTCAGAGAGAGATGGAGAGATGGGGGAGATGGGGAGAGATGGAGTGAGATGGAGTGAGATGGGGAGAGATGGAGAGAGATGGAGAGAGATGGAGTGAGATGGAGAGAGATGGAGAGAGATGGAGTGAGATGGAAAGAGATGGAAATAGGTGGAAAGAGATGAAGTGAGATGGGCGAGATGGAGAGTCAGAGAGAGATGGAGAGTATGGGGGAGATGGGGAGAGATGGAGCGAGATGGAGAGAGATGGGGAGAGATGGAGAGAGGTGGAGTGAGATGGAGAGAGATGGAGAGAGATGGAGAGAGATGGAGTGGGATGGGGAGAGATGGGGAGAGATGGAGAGCGATGGAGAGCGATGGAGAGAGATGGGGAGAGATGGAGTGAGATGGGAGAGATGGAGAGAGATGGGGAGAGATGGAGTGAGATGGGGAGAGATGGAGAGAGAAGAAGTGAGATGGGGCAAGATGGAAGAGTCAGAGAGAGATGGAGAGATATGGGGGGAGATGGGGAGAGATGGAGAGAGATGGAGAGAGTGAGAGGGATGGGGAGAGATGGAGTGAGATGGGGAGAGATGGAGAGATGAAGAGAGAGATGGGGCAGAGATGAGGAGTCAGAGAGAGATGGAGATATGGGGGGAGATGGAGAGATGGAGCGAGATGGAGAGAGATGGGGAGAGATGAGAGAGGTGGAGTGAGATGGAGAGAGATGGAGAGAGATGGAGAGAGATGGAGTGGGATGGGGAGAGATGGGAGAGATGGAGAAAAATGAACAGAGATGGAGAGAGATGGGGAGAGGAGAGAGATGGGAAGAGATGGAGAGAGATGGAGTGAGCTGGGAGAGATGAGAGATGGGGAAATGAGAGGGGGAGAGAGATGGGGAGAGCTAGAGAGATGGAGAGAGACGGGGAGAGATGGAGAGATGGAGTGAGATGGGGAGAGATGGAGAGATGGGGAGAGATGGAGAGTGGAGTGAGATGGGGAGAGATGGGGAGAGATGGAGAAAGATGAACAGAGATGGAGAGAGATGGGGAGAGATGGGGAGAGATGGAGAGAGATGGGGAGAGATGGAGAGAGATGGGGAGAGATGGAGAGAGGGGAGAGAGATGGGGAGAGGGCTAGAGAGATGGAGAGAGACGGGGAGAGATGGAGAGAGATGGAGTGAGATGGGGAGAGATGGAGAGAGATGGGGAGAGATGGAGAGAGATGGAGAGAGATGGAGTGAGATGGGGAGAGATGGGGAGAGATGGGGAGAGATGGAGGATGGGGAGAGATGGAGTGAGATGGGAGAGATGAGAGAGATGAAGTGAGATGGGGCAAGATGGAGAGTCAGAGAGAGATGAGAGATATGGGGGAGATGGGGAGAGATGGAGCGAGATGGAGTGAGATGAGAGATGGAGAGAGATGGAGTGAGATGGGGAGAGATGGGGAGAGATGAGTGAGATGGAGAAGATGGAGAGAGATGGAGTGAGAGGAAGAGTGGAGAGAGATGGGGAGAGATGGAGAGAGATGGAGAGAGATGGAGAGAGATGGAGAGAGATGGGAGAGATGGAGAAAGATGAACAGAGATGGAGTGAGAGAGATGGAAAGGTTTACGTTGCAATTCAGGGATTGAGCTTAGGGAACTGGAGGCACACAGCCAATGGCGGAGCGATTAAAACTGGGCAAGAGGCCACAATTGTAGGAGTTAGGAGGTTCTGAGGTCGGAGGACACTACGAGATAGGGGGGGGGGTGAGGACCATGAGGGATTTGAAAAATGGATGTGAATGATTTGTGGAGAGTGGGAAATGGTGAGGAAATCACGAGGATCCTTTAAGATAGACCGACACGTGAACGGTGAGGTACAGAGTACGCTCTCATTATGATAATGAAGTTAACCAATAGAACTTTGAATCGTAGAGTACCTCCTGAGGAAATTGGACAAACTGAAGCACCTGAAAGAACTGACGATTGATGTCGGAGCCCAATCTTCACGGAGTATCATTGACCAAATCCCCGAGAGCTTCACCAACCTGAAGAACCTTGAAAAACTCATTCTGTCGGGAATCAACTTAGTGCAAGATTCTCCAAGATTAGGTAACTCCCGTCGCTGCCCCCCCCCCCCCCCTCGGAATGCTAAGCCGGCTAAATCCAACTCTTTCATGGACAGTTCAGCCAGATTCTAGCCCTTAATGTTCTCGGAGGTATGAGGCATGGGGGTGTTGGGCCGACAGGAGAGACCAGCATTTGTTGCCCATCCCTAATTGCCCTCGAACCGAGTGGCTGATTAGGCCATTTCGGAGGCGCAATTATTGTGGATTGGCGTCACGCACGAGCAAAATTCCTTTCAGTATTGAATAAAGTGGATTTAATTAATTATAGGTGCATCACAGAATCGCAGAAATACACATAGCAGAACAGGCCCTTCGGCCCATCGAATCTGCACCGACACATGAAAAACGCCTGACCTGCCCACCTCATCCCATTGGCCAGCACTTGGCCAATAGCCATGAATGTGGCTCATCCAGGTACTTTCTAAAGGCTGTGAGGCAAGCCGTCTCTACCACCCTCCCAGGCAGCGCGTTCCAGACCGTCACCACCCTCTGGGTAAAAACATTTTTCCTCAAATCCTCCCTAAATCTCCCACCCCTCACCTTGAACTTATGCCCCCCTCGTAACTGACCCTTCAACTAAGGGGAACAGCTGCTCCCTATCCACCCTGTCCGTGCCCCTCAACCTTGTCCACCTCGATCAGGTCGCCCCTCAGTCTCTGCTCCAGAGAAAACAACGCAAGCCCATCCAACCTCTCTCCATAACTGAGACGTTCCATCCCAGGGAACATCCTGGTGAATCCCCTCTGCACCCCCTCCAGCGCAATCACATCCTTCCTATAATGTGGCGACGAGAACTACACCCAGTGCTCCAGCTGTGGCCTCACCAAAGTTCGATACAACTCCAACATGACCTTTTGTAATCTGTGCCGTGATTGATAAAGGCGAGTGTCCCATTTGCCTTTTTCACCCACCCCATTAACCTACCCTTCTGCCTTCAGAGATCTCTGGACAAACACTCCCAAGGTCCCTTTGTTCCTCAGAACTTCCCAGTGTCAGGCCTTTCATTGAATACTTTCCTGGTCACATTACTCCTTCTCAAGTGGATCACCTCACACTTTTCAGGGTGAAATTCCATCTGCCACTGTTCTGCCCATTTGACTATCCCGTCTATATCTTCCTTTAACCCAAGACACTCGACCTCACTATTAACCACCCGGCCAATCTTTGTGTCAACCGCAAACTTACTGATCCTACCCCCCACATAGTCATCAATGTCGTTTATATAGGCGACAAACAATCGGGGACCCAGCACAGATCCCTGTGGTCGGCCACTGGACACGGGGCTTCCAGTCACTAAAGCAGCCGGTCCGTCATCTCCGACAGCTAAGCCACCTCAGATTGAACCAATTGGATTTTTATGCCATTAATAGTTTCACTGTTGTCATGTGAGAGTACCTTTAAGAAATGGGTGTTTAAGAATGTACCTTTAAGAAATGGGTGTTTATCAGGGATGTCAGAGAGTGGGTGGAGCTCGGCTGTCTGTCAGCTTTTTACTTTTGTTTTAGGCTGTTTGCTGCAGGGGGTGTTTTAGTTTTGTTTTCAGAGCTGGATTGCTGCAGTCACAGCCAGAAGGTGTATGGATCTTGCTCTGTAATCTAACACTGTAAATCGATCCTTTGTGATTTAAAACTAATAACTGCTCTCAGTAGTGACTTTAACCTGATGTGCTTCTGTTAAAATTTCTTTTTTAAGTCTTACGGATGTTAAAAGGGAAGCTTAAAGGATTACTTAGTGTTGTATTCTTGGGGGTTCTATTTGAATTGATGGTTGCTAAGATGTTCACTGTATGTTTTAAAGAGGTTAACCTGAGTTTATAGAATAACATTGTTTTGCTTTAACAAAGCAAATTTGCCGATTTCTGTCATCGCATGAAGCAAAAGACAAGTTTTGATGCGGAGCCATGTTTGTTTTTGGAAAAACAGAACTTGATCGAATACGATGCGGGTTTGGGTGGAGTGGAAATGTTAATGGTTGAGGTGAAGTTCAAGGTGAAAAGGCTGAGTAGTTTTGAATGTACGATCAACAGCTTTGGCAATCGTGGTTCTGGTTTGACGCTGCGCGTTTTTCAGAATTATTGCCAAGCCATTGGTTGTGGCGGAGACCACCAGTGTGAAGGCGGGGTTCCCGCCTTGTTCCCAGGCAGTTATATCATCGGCGGGGTCTTGTGAATCTCCTTCAATTCCTTTGTCTTCAGCTCACGTGTAAAATGTTTCACTTTCCAGCTCACTTCCTCAGGAGCTGCCCCGCACTCCGAACATTCCGTCTGAAGTGCGGCAGAGTCCCAGAGTTTGAGGAACTCACCAGGCGTTAACCGCGTGTTCCAGACTGGAGGAGCTGGTCCTGAGTGATTTTCACCTGTCACCGTCGAAACCCGCGCCTTTGGTCAGTTACGCAGAAAACAAGTCGCGATCGACGCTCTTTCTCCTCTCCTCTTTGGCTCTTCCTTCTCTTCCTCTTCCGCTTTCCGTCTGTTCCCTCCAGGGTCTAATTTTGGAGAGGGTCAGAATCAGACGCTGGGACACCTTGCAATTTTTGCGTCGTCTGTCTCCACCTGTGGGTCCAAACAGTGTTTGTGGGCAGCAGTCGAGGAGTCACAATGATTACCCAGTTTTTAACACAATCTCACAAATACACTCTCACACACACGAACACACACACACAACACACACAAACTCACTCTCGCACACACAAACACACACACAAATACACTCTCACACACACACACACACAACACACACACAAACTCACTTCACACACACAAACACACACAAAATACACTTTCACACACACACAATACACTCTCACGCACACACCCACACACACAAATACACTCACACACAAACACACACACAAACACACACTCACAAACACACACACAACACACCACCCAAACACACACAAATACACACACACACAAACACACACACACACAAACTCACTTTCACACACAAACACACACACAAATACACTCACACACACAAAACACACCAAACTCACTCTCACACACACAAACACACACACAAATACACTTTCACACACACAAATACACTCTCACGCACACACACACAAATACACACACACACACAAACACACACACAACTCACTTTCACACACACAACACACACACAAAATACACTTTCACACACACACAAATACACTCTCACGCACACACACACACACAAATACACTCACACAAACACACACACACACACACTCACAACACACACACAACACACACACACACACACACACACAATACACTCACACACAAACACACACACAAACTCACTTTCACACACACAACTCACTTTCTCACACAACACACACACACAAATACACTCACACACACAAAACACACACAACTCACTCTCACACACACAACGCACACACAAAATACACTTTCACACACACAATACACTCTCACGCACACACACACACAAATACACACCACACAAACACACACAAACTCACTTCACACACACAACACACACACAAAATACACTTTCACACACACAAATACACTCTCACGCGCACACACACACACAAATACACTCACACACAAACACACAAATACACACACTCACAACACACACACAAACACACAACACAAACCACACCACACACACAAATACTCACACACACACAAACACACACACAAATACACTCACACACACAAATACACTCACACACACACACCCACACACAATACCTCACACACACAAACACACACAAATCGCTCACACACACACAACAGACACACACTCAGTCACACACACAACACACATACAAATACACTCACACACACACATTCACACAAACACTCTCACACACAAACACACTCTCACACACACAAATACACTCACACAACAAACCACACACAAACTCACTCACACACACCCACATACACAAAATACACTTTCACACACACACACACACCCAAATACACTCTCACACATCGACACACACAGAAATACGCTCTCACACACACAAACACACACAAATACACTCTCACACACAAATACCCACACAAACGCACAAACAAACACACATACAATACACTCACAAACACAAACACACACACAAATACACTAACACACACACACACACATACACAAACACACACACAAATACACACTCACACACACACACAATACACTCTCACACACAAACCACATACAAATACACTCTCACACACACAAACGCACACACACAAACACAAAGACAAGTGCACTCGCACACACAACACACACATAAATACACTCTCACAGAGATGCACAAATACACTCTCTCATACAAAACTAATTCTCACACACAGAGGCACACCCACAAATAACTCTCACACATACACACACAGAAACACACTCTCACACACAAACACACACACAAATACACTCACACACAAACACACACACACACAATACACTCTCACACACAAATGCACACAAATACACTCTCACACCCACACACACACACAAATGCACTCGCTCACACAAACACACACACAAATGCACTCGCACACACAACACACACGTAAATACACACACACACACACACAAATACACTCTCCCACACAGACGCACAAATACACTCTCTCATACAAAAACTAATTCTCACACACACAGGCACGCACACAAATACACTCTCACACACACACAAATACACCCACACACACAAATACACTCATACACACAAACACACACCCAAATACACTCTCACACATCGACACACACAGAAATACGCTCTCACACACACAAACACACACAAATACACTCTCACACACACAAATACACACACAAACGCACAGACAACACACGTACAAATACCTCACAAACACAAACACACACACAAATACACTCACACACACAAGCAGACACACAATACACTCACAGACACACAAATACACTAACACACACACCTTCACACAAATACACCCTCACACACACACCATACAAATACACTCTCACACACTCAAATGCACACACACCAACACACAGACAATGCACTCGTACACACAAACACACACATAAATACACTCTCTCACACAGATGCACAAATACACTCTCTCATACAAAAAATTCTCACACACAGAGGCACACACACAAATACACTCTCACACATAGACAGGACACACAAATACACTCTCACACCCACAAACACACACACAAATGCACTCGCACACACAAACACACACACAAATGCACTCGCACACAACACAAACACACACGTAAATACACACACACACACACAAATACACTCTCCCACACAGACGCACAAATACACTCTCTCATACAAAAATTAATTCTCACACACACAGGCACGCACACAAATACACTCTCACACATAGACACACACACAAATACACTCACACACACAAACACACACACAAATACACTCTCACACATCGACACACACAGAAATACGCTCTCATCACACACAAACACGCACAATACACTCTCCCACACACAAATACACAGAAATACGCTCTGACACACACAAACACGCACAAATACACTCTCACACACACAAATACACTCTCACACACACAAACACACACAAATACGCTCTCCACACAACAAATAAACAAACAAATCACTCTCACACACACATATACACACTCAAATACACTCTCACACACACAAATACACACACAGTTACACTCTCACACACAAACACACACAAATACACTCTCTCACACACAAACACACACAAATACACTCTCACACACAAACACACACACACATACACACACTCACACACACAAACACACACAAATACACTCTCACACACACAAACACACACACATACAAACTCACTCTCTCACACACACACAAATAATTCTCACACACACAAACACACACACAAATACACTCTCACACACACAAACACACACACACAAATACACTCTCACACACACACACAAATACACTCTCACACACACACACAAATACACTCACACACACAAACGCACATAAATACACTCTCACACACACAAACACACACACATACAAACTCACTCTCTCACACACACACAAATAATTCTCACACACACAAACACACACACAAATACACTCTCACACACACAAACACACACACACAAATACACTCTCACACACACACACAAATACACTCTCACACACACACACAAATACACTCACACACACATGCACAATTACACTCTTTCTCACACCCAAACACACGCAAATACACTTTCTCACATACTCACAATACACTCTCACTCACAGACGCGCACACAAAATACATTCTCTCACATAGACACACTCACACAAATACACTCTCACACAGATACACAAATACTCTTACACACACAGACAAACATAATACACTCTCTCACACGCAAACATAAATACACTCTCTCACATGTAAACATAAATACACTTTCACACAGCCGAACACACAAGTACACTCTTTGACACACAGACACATGCCCAAATACACTCTCTCGCACCACAAACACACACACAAATACACTCTCTCACCAAACATTTAAACCAGAATTACGCGGACATAAATAGACAGTAATGCACACACAAAATACACACACACACAAGTCAAACCACGTAGAGAAACCAAATGCTCACACATGCACACCGACACACAAAATTGGCAAAAGCGCGCACACAAATGACACACGCATGCAAAGATACAGGCAATACGCAACAGAAATACATGCATATAATGCACCTTCGCCATAGATGTAAATACATACAAGCCTAAATACAAACAGCGTATTCTATGTTATGCTTGTGGATTTAATTTGCTCACTGAGCTTGTCCGAACCTCATCCGACAATTCGGGAATTCTCCCTCGAAAATGTGGAAAAGACAGTTTCTCACCGAACCATTCCAGTGGTCTGTGCGTTAACCCTGACCGCCACCCCCCCCCCCCCACCTCCTGAGAAGCCCGTCGGGAAACTCAAACTGTGTTTGTTTGCGTTCTTCCAGCGGCTTCGCTCAGCCAGCTCCAGAACCTCAAAATACTGGATATTCCGGACCACGGATTTTCCCCGCCCGGAGGAAATCGGAGGCTTTCGGGATTTGGGTTTTCAGTCCTTGCTCGCTGCTCTGTGCGCCCGCAGTCAGGGAATTGAGGGAAATGTTCCGGTGGGAACGCTGCCGGAGCGGGGGGAGGGGGGGGGGGGGTCCATGCCGGCCCTTAAGTCCCGCTCGAACGTCCTCCCAACTTCTTCCCCCTCAAACTCTTCGTCGTCAAATCCATTCCCGTCTCCCTCAGCCTCCCCCCTCACGGTCTCCCACATTTTTTCCCCTCAGCCACTCCCGGTGGGAGACCAGTCCCCCCCCCCCCCACCCCCCCCTGCCGCACCCCCACCCCCCCCCCCCCCCGGGTAAAGGCGGTTCCCCCTCAGCACCATCTTTTCAAGGGGCATTGGGATGGGCAATAAGTTACTGAGCCAGCGACGTCCAACACACCCGCGGTAGAATTTATACTTCCCCGTTCCGCTCCTCATGGTCGGAATCTCAGAATCCCTCCAGTGTAGAAGGAGGCATTCGCCCTTCGGGTCTGCACCGCCCCCTCCGAAAGAGCAACCCTGCCTCGGCCCTCTACCCCCCCCCACCCCCGCCCTTTACCCATCACCCTGCAACCCCAATTATGGACCACTAAGAGGCATTTATCACGGGCCAATCCACCCTAACCTGCACATCTTTGGACTGCGGGAGGAAACTGGAGCACCCGGAGGAAAACCCACGCACACACGGGGAGAACGTGCAAACTGCAGTCACCCAAGCTCGGAATCCAACCCGGGTTCATGATGGCTGTGAGGCAGCAGTGCTAACCAATGTGCCACCGTGCCGCCTCTTTGGGAAAGATTCGCAGAAGAAGCGAAGGTTTGACTGAGGGGAGTTTTTCTTGTTAGTTCCTTCATGGGCCCTGAGCACCCCCATCTCCAATTGCCCCATCTCCAATTGTCCCTCTCCAATTGTCCCATCTCCAATTGCCCCATCTCCAATTGTCCCATCTCCAATTGCCCCATCTCCAATGGCCCCATCTCCAATTGACCCATCTCCAATTGTCCCATCTCCAATTGCCCCATCCCCAATTGTTCCCATCCCCAATTGCCCCATCTCCAATTGCCCCATCTCCAATTGCCCCATCTCCAATTGCCCCATCTCCAATTGTCCCATCTCCATTGTCCCATCTCCAATTGCCCCATCTCCAATTTCCCCCATCCCCAATTGCCCCATCTCCAATTGTCCCATCTCCAATTGCCCCATCCCCAATTGTCCATCTCCAATTGTCCCATCTCCAATTGCCCCATCCCAAATTGCCCCATCTCCAATTGCTCCCCCATCTCCAATTGTCCCATCTCCTATTGTCCCATCTCCAATTGTCCCATCCCTAATTGCCCCATCCCAAATTGCCCCATCTCCAATTGCCCCCATCTCCAATTGCCCCATCTCCAATTGTCCCATCCCCAATTGTCCCATCTCCAATTGCCCCATCTCCAATTGTCCCATCCCAATTGCCCCATCCCTAATTGCCCCTCCCAATTGCCCCATCTCCAATTGTCCCTCTCCAATTGTCCTATCTCCAATTGCCCCATCTCCAATTGCCCCATCCCCAATTGCCCCATCTCCAATTGCCCCATCCCCAATTGTCCCATCTCCAATTGTCCCCTCGATCTAAGAGGCTTGCCGAGGGCCATTTCAGGGGCAGGTGTGACTCGACGCCCTTTGCATTGCTGTGGGTCGGGAGCCACGTGTCGGCCAGGCAGAGTGATGACGACCCGTTTCCCGTCAAGCCCCTGAGAATTCTCACCGCCCCGTGAGAATTAATTTAACTGAGGACTGCCCTGGGTGGGATTCGAACCCAAGTCCCCAGAGCTTTAACCTCTGGATTACTCGTCCGGGTGACATGGCCGACACATGAAGGGTAAATCACATCGCAGAAGGTTCAACTGAAAAGAACTGGGAATGAGACGTCAATAAAGTAATGGTGGCATGTGGCACAGTGGTTAGCACTGCTGCCTCATGGTGCTGAGGACCCGGGTTCGAAATCCCGGCTCTGGGTCACTGTCCGTGTGGAGTTTGCACATTCTCCCCGTGTCTGCGTGGGTTTCCGCCCCCACAACCCCAAGATGTGCGGGTTAGGTGGATTGGCCATGCTAAATTGCCCGTAGGTAGTCCCTAAAAAAGTAAGGTTGGGGGGGGTGGGTGTTGGGTTACGGGTATAGGTGTGGATACACTGGTGATTTGAGTAGGGTGATCATTGCTCGGCACAACATCGAGGAGCTGAAGGGCCTGTTCTGTGCTGTACTGTTCTATGTTCTATGTTCTATGCGCAGGCGAGGCGGATTGGCCATGCTAAACTGCCCCTAATTGGAAAAAAGAATTGATCATTAAAAAAACAGTCAATAAAGTCGAGGCGGAGGTGGAGGGCGCATTTTGGGACATCACGCAGTGAAAAGCAGAACTCGGGAGAATGAGGTATTGGTTATTGGGTGGAGGCTCCTAACCCTGTTTCCAATCTTCTCCCCTCAGCTCATGTGCTTGGCTCTCTTGGGAAGCTGGAAGAGTTGCACCTCTGCAAGGGTGTGGCGCCCCCTTGACTCACACAGCTGGCAGAACTGCAGAGCCTACAGGGTCCTCACCATCAACAATGACCTGGACGACCGGAGGCCTGCTGAAATGGGTGAGTCGGAACGCCAGGGCCTGGAAAGCCAGCAATCCTGGGGAGGCCTCGCCTGACAGAATTGTACGCGAGCACGTGAGGCGGGGGGGGGGGGGGGGTCTCCACTGAGGGAGGTAGGGGATCAGGGGAGAGGGTTTAGGAAGGGAATTCCAGTGCTTGGGGGGACAGCTGAAGGCGTGGCCGGCAATGGCGGAGCGATGGGAATCTTCGCCAAGCCAGTCGATAGTATTGGAGGGATCTTGGAGGGTAGGGGGCCTGGAAGAGATGACATGAGATCAGGAGATGGGGGTTAGACCCTGAAGGGGTCTGGAAGGAAGGATGTGAATTCTAAAATGAAGGGTGTTGCCGTATCTGAAGTCAGCGAGCGCAGGGGCCGAAGAGACGGGTACATCCTTTACTTGTTGATTGAATTGATGTACAAACCTCCTGCTGCACTGCTCCGTAACGTATTCGAGATTTCTTAAAGTTCGAATCCCGCCTTGTCATTCACGAGCTACTTTCCTCTCCCCCTCCCCCCGACCAGCGCAAGTGGCCAAAAGCGGCACCTCCCGAGGCTCCAGACTCTGAACCTGGGCTTGAACGAAGAGCTCAGCGACCTGGGCTGGAGGGACTTCTTCCTGACCTTGGACAACTGCGAACGAGCTGAGGGAGCTTCACCTTTCCCGCATTTACACGAACCAGCTAAAGCCCCAGCCCGACACCTTCAAAGCCTTTGTGCGGTGCGTCTCCCGGCTCCCTGCCTTAGTCACAATCCACATGCTGAGCTGGATGTTGGACGACATGGATTTCAACATGTTCAACGCCATGAAGGAGAATCACCCTCAGTCCCGACGTATGCGTCTGCTGTGGCAGTGGACGCTCCCGTTCACCCCCATCGTACAGGCTGATGGGTAAAATAGATGGTGGGGCGCTAAAGGATCCAATGGCGTGGGTGTCGGCCCCGTTGCTAGGTTGATGGGAGTTTTGTTTGCTCGGCATTCTGGGTGAACGGTTAAAACCAGTTTAATTTATAATCATAACCTTTAGTGTCGCAAGTCGGCTTACTTTAACACTGCAATGAAGTTACTGTGAAAATCTCCTCGTCGCCACATTCCGTTCGGGTACACGGAGGGAGAATTCAGAGTCCAAATTACCTGGGACCCTGGCGCTGTGAAGCACAGTGGTTAGCACGGTTGTTTCACAGCTCCAGGGTCCCAGGTTCGATTCCCGGCTTGGGTCACTGTCTGTGCGGAGTCTGCACGTCCTCCCCTGTGTGCGTTGGTTTCCTCGGGTGCTCCGGTTCCTCCCACAGTCCAAAGACGTGCGGGTTAGGGTGGATTGGCCGTGCTAAATTGCCCGTAGTGTCCAAAACGGTTGGATGGGGTTACCGGGTTACGGGGATGGGGGGGGGGAGTGTGAGCTTAAATGGGGTGCCCTTTCCAAGGGCTGGTGCAGACTCGATGGGGCCAAATGGAGTCCTTCTGCACTGTAAATTCTATGATTAACGTCACAATGTGACACAGGGCACCAGAGGAGGCTATTCAGCCCCTCAGACCTGTGCTAGCTCCTCACTGGCCTCTCAACCCCCCGCTCTTCCATTACTCCAGAAAAGTGTGTCCCTTCAAGAATTCACCCTGCTCCCCGAGTGAATATTTTTAATTAGTTTGTGGGATGTGGGCGTCGCTAGCCGGGCCCAGTATTCCTTATCCATCCCTAATTGCCCCTTGAGAGGGTGGTGAGTGAGCCGCTGCAGTCTGTGTGGTGTAGGTACACCCACTGTGCTGTTAGGGAGGGAGTTCCAGGATTTTGGCCCCAGCGACAGTGAAGGAAACGGCCGATATATTTCCCCAAGTCAGGGTGGGGAGTGACTGGGAGGGGAACCTCCAGGTGGCGGGGTTCCCAGGTATCTGCTGCTCTTGTCCTTCTAGATGTAGAGGCCGTGGGTTTGGAAGGTGCTGCCTAAGGAGCCTTGGTGAGTTGCTGCGGGGCATCTGGAGACGGTACACACGGCCTGCCACTGTGCGTCGGTGGGGGGAGGGAGTGAATGTTTGCGGATGGGGAGCAATCAAGCAGGGTTGTTTTGTCCTGGATGGTGTTGAGCTTCTTGAGTGTTGTTGGGAGCTGCGTTCATCCAGGCAAGTGGAGAGTATTCCATCACACTCCTGCGCATACGGTGCTTTTAAAAACTGCAGGAAAAACAGTGCGGGCTGAAGATCAAAGGCTGCAATCTACAAGCTCACCGTGAAGAAGGCATGCTGGGAACCATCATCTGAAGCAGAAGACTCTTTCTCTTTCACTTACATTTCTCCCCCTTTTTCCACCCCTCTGTTTTTGTCTGCCTGGCGTGCGTGTGTGTGTGTAGAGCGTGAGGAGGCAAGTTAAAGTAGGTGTTAGATACTTCCCTAATACTTAACCAACTGCATCTGCTGCGTATTTCATCTTTATGGGCCAGCACGGTAGCACAGTGGTTAGCACTGTTGGCTTCACAGCTCCAGGGTCCCAGGTTCGATTCCCAGCTTGGGTCACTGTCTGCACGTTCTCCCATGTCTGCGTGGATTCCCTCCGGGTGCTCCGGTTTCCTCCCACAGTCCAAAGATGTGCAGGTTAGGTGGATTGGCCATGATAAATTGCCCTTAGTGTCCAAA
This sequence comes from Scyliorhinus canicula, assembly GCF_902713615.1. Classification (NCBI taxonomy): domain Eukaryota; kingdom Metazoa; phylum Chordata; class Chondrichthyes; order Carcharhiniformes; family Scyliorhinidae; genus Scyliorhinus; species Scyliorhinus canicula. The sequence continues at coordinate 11,650,081 of NC_052174.1, forward strand.
ATTGCCCTTAGTGTACAAAAAAAAGGTTAGGAGGGGTTACTGGGTTACGGGGATAGGGTGGAAGTGAGGGCTAAAGTGGGTGGGTGGCAGACTCGATGGGCCGAATGGCCTCTATCTGCACTGTAGGTTCTACGTTTATTCTTGGTGTAAATAAACAGAAATTGTGTTTACCACTACAAACCTGGTGGGTGTGATATTGGGCTGTCAAGGGTCAAAGACTTAGGGGTAATTTTTACACGAATTATTGGTTGATTCACTTGTGTTGTGTTGCTTTTTATTACCGACTGTAAATATGGCCGTCAGCGAGGTTGTTCCTTCTTTCCTTTGATATCGATATTATCAGAGTCGCCAGGTATCAAATATACCACCACAAGGTTCAACCGGATATCGATCAAAGAGCCAAACACCAGTTAGTAGTTCAATGGTACTTTATTTACATACAAGATTAATTCATGCAACATAAACACTACTAGTTAAACTACACCTATCGACTATGACAACCTGTACTTAACTTCAGGCACCCGGCTTAGGTCAGACGAAACAGTGCCTTTGTGGAATCTGGATCTGCTGGGTCTGAGAAGTAACTGCTGCTCAGCTGGGCTCATCCGTCTGGTAGCGGGGGTTGAACTTGGACTTGCTTTTCTGGTGGTGCGTAGTTGGAGGTGATGTTGCTGGAGCGCCAGGTCCAAGAGAGATTGAACACATGACAGTGTCTCTCTTTTGGGGAGTCTCGCGCTCTTTTGGGCGCTCCTTCGGTTTGGACCCCCTTAATTGGGTAGTTCCTGATCACGGTGTTTGATTTGAACCAATAGAGGGGCGGGTGCCTTGATGGCTGGGCATGCCCTAAGCGGTCATTGACCCTGTTGTTTGGGCTTCCTGAATACATGGAGTGGCACCGAAATGTCTGGGATTGTATCGGTACTCGAGTATCAGTCCTTTGTCTAGCGGAGAGGGCCATCAAAATGCTAATGGGTTGGGGGTTTCGATACCGTCTGGATTCCTCGCTCACAAATATACATCCAGGCCCCGAGCCTGCCTGAATCTCGCATTGTCCATTTTTCGCCATGATGCTTTGCGACCTTACCCTGTTCTGGTTGTAAGTGGCCGTCCCCAGATGGCTACAGTTGTGACTCCGGGGCGAGTGGGGCGTGAATTGACCGCGCTCTAGCCCAGGGTGTCACAACAAGAGATTGTTGACGTTTTTGATTGTCTCGGGGGGTTCATCTACCGAACATCGCCTGCGGATTCTCCGGGCAGCCCCACCCCCCCCACCACAGTGCCGTTCCCTACTCCCATCGCTTGTCAGTGACGCCTCCCACTGGAGCCACCCTGGGCTGGCGGCAGGCCCGGCAGGGTGAGGGGGCGTTGCCCCCGGGAACAGGGAATCACCCATCACTTTGTTTCGACAAAGGCAGGAATCTCTCAGAATGGAAAACAGTTTCCGTCAGATTTCTCCCAGCGCAACTTGCGACGCTTTTCAGGGTGAAAGTTTCAGATCACAATCCCAACTTGAATCTTGAAAGAATTTAAACCGCCGAATTCTCTGTTCCATTCGCCTAGTTTAACACCAGGACAGGTACAGCACGGGGTTAGATACAGAGTAAAGCTCCCTCTACACTGGTCCCCATCAACACTTCCAGGACAGGTACAGCACGGGGTTAGATACAGAGTAAAGCTCCCTCACACTTGTCCCCATCAAACACTCCAGGACAGGTACAGCACCGGGTTAGATACAGAGTAAAGCTCCCTCTACTCTGTCCCCATCAAACACTCCCAGGACAGGTACAGCACGGGGTTAGATACAGAGTAAAGCTCCCTCTACACTGTCCCCATCAAACACTCCCAGGACAGGTACAGCACGGGGTTAGATACAGAGTAAAGCTCCCTCTACACTGTCCCCATCAAACACTCCAAGGACAGGTACAGCGCAGGGTTAGATACAGAGTAAAGCTCCCACTACACTGTCCCCATCAAACACTCCCAGGACAGGTACAGCACGGGTTATATACAGAGTAAACTCCCTCTACTCTGTCCACATCAAACACTCCCAGGACAGGTACAACACGGGGTAGATACAGAGTAAAGCTCCCTCTACACTGTCCCCAACAAACACTCCCAGGGCAGGTACAGCACGGGGTTAGATACAGAGTAAAGCTCGCTCTACACTACCCATCAAACACTCCCAGGACAGGTACAGCACAGGGTTAGATACAGAGTAAATCTCCCTCCACACTGTCCCCATTAAACACTCCCAGGACAGGTACAGCACGGGGTTAGATACAGAGTAAAGCTCCCTCTACACTGTCCCCATCAAACACTCCCAGGACAGGTACAGCACGGGATTAGATACAGAGTAATGCTCCCTCTACTCTGTCCCCATCCAAACACTCCCAGGACAGGTACAACACGGGGTTAGATACAGAGTAAAGCTCCCTCTACACTGTCACCATCAAACACTCCCAGGACAGGTACAGCACGGGGTAGATACAGAGTAAATCTCCCTCTACACTGTCCCCATCAAACACTCCCAGGACAGGTACAGCACAGGGTTAGATACAGAGTAAATCTCCCTCTACCACTGTCCCATCAAAACTCCCAGGACAGGTACAGCACGGGGTTAGATACAGAGTAAATCTCCCTCTACACTGTCCCCATCAAACACTCCCAGGACAGGTACAGCATGGGGTTAGATACAGAGTAAAGCTCCCTCTACACTGTCCCCATCAAACACTCCCAGGACAGGTACAGCATGGGGTTAGATACAGAGTAAAGCTCCCTACACTGTCCCCATCAAACACTCCCGGGGCAGTATCTGTACCAGCAGGGGATAGATACAGAGTAAAGCTCCTCTACACTCCCAGGGCAGGTACAGCACGGGTTAGATACAGAGTAAAGCTCCCTCTACACTGTCCCCATCAAACACTCCCAGGACAGGAACAGAACACAGATACAGAGAGAGTGAAGGACACACACACGCTGGACACATACATAGATCCAGGGAACCGCAGACACACACAGATAGTCCCAAGACACACACCAAAACATGTACATATTAATAAGGACACACACACCTATCTTCAGTCACCTTCCTCTGCTGGATCCTCTCTGTATCACAGTCTCACCCTCAGCAATCTCCCTCTGCTGAACTCTCTCTGTATCACAGTCTCACCCTCAGTAATCTCCCTCTGTGGACTCTCTCCGTATCACAGTCTCACCCTCAGCAATCTCCCTCTGTGGACTCTCTCTGTATCACAGACTCACCCTCAGCAATCTCCCTCTGTGGACTCTCTCTGTATCACAGTCTCATCCTCAGTAATCTCCCTCTGCTGGACTCTCTCTGTATCACAGTCTCATCCTCAGCAATCTCCCTCTGTGGACTCTCTCTGTATCTCCGTCTCACCCTCAGTAATCTCCCTCTGCTGGACTCTCTCTGTATCACCATCTCACCCTCAGCAATCTCCCTCTGCTGGACTCTCTCTGTATCACAGTCTCACCCTCAGCAATCTCCCTCTGCTGGATCCCCTCTGTATCACAGTCTCACCCTCAGCAATCTCCCTCTGCTGGACTCTCTCTGTATCACAGTCTCACCCTCAGAAATCTCCCTCTGCTGGACTCTGTATCACAGTCTCACCCTCAGCAATCTCCCTCTGCTGGACTCTGTATCACAGTCATCCTCAGTAATCTCCCTCTGCTGGACTCTGTATCACAGTCTCACCCTCAGCAATCTCCCTCTGCTGGACTCTGTCTCACAGTCTCACCCTCAGCAATCTCCCTCTGTGGAATCTCTCTGTATCACAGTCTCACCCTCAGCAATCTCCCTCTGCTGGACTCTGTATCACAGTCTCACCCTCAGTAATCTCCCTCTGCTGGACTCTGTATCACAGTCTCACCTCAGCAATCTCCCTCTGTGGAATCTCTCTGTATCACAGTCTCACCCTCAGTAATCTCCCTCTGCTGGACTCTCTCTGTATCACAATCACATCCTCAGCAATCTCCCTCTGTGGACTCTCTCTTTATCGCCATCTCCCTCTGCTGGACGCTCTCCGTATCACAGTCTCACCCTCAGCAAGCACCCTCTGCTGGACTCTCTCTGTATCACAATCACATCCTCAGCAATCTACCTCTGTGAACTCTCTCTGCATGACACACTCTACTCTCAGCAATCTCCCTCTGCTGGACGCTCTCTGTATCACCATCTCATCCTCAGCAATCTCCCTCTGCTGAACTCTCTCTGTATCACAGTCTCACCCTCAGTAATCTCCCTCTGTGGACTCTCTCCGTATCACAGTCTCACCTCAGCAATCTCCCTCTGTGGACTCTCTCTGTATCTCCGTCTCACCCTCAGCAATCTCCCTCTGCTGGACTCTCTCTGTATCACAGTCTCACCCTCAGCAATCTCCCTCTGTGGACTCTCTCTGTATCACAGTCTCACCCTCAGCAATCTCCCTCTGTGGAATCTCTCTGTATCACAGTCTAATCCTCATCAATCTCCCTCTGTGGACTCTCTCTGTATCACAGTCTCACCCTCAGCAATCTCCCTCTGCTGGACTCTGTCTGTATCACAATCTCACCCTCAGCAATCTCCCTCTGCTGGACTCTCTCTGTATCACAGTCTCACCCTCAGCAATCTCCCTCAGTGGAATCTCTCTGTATCACAGTCTAATCCTCATCAATCTCCCTCTGTGGACTCTCTCTGTATCACAGTCTCACCCTCAGCAATCTCCCTCTGCTGGACTCTCTCTGTATCACAATCACATCCTCAGCAATCTCCCTCTGTGGACTCTCTCTGCATGACACACTTTACTCTCAGCAATCTCCCTCTGCTGGACTCTCTCTGTATCACAGTCTCACCCTCAACAATCTCCCTCTGTGGAATCTCTCTGTATCACAGTCTCACCCTCAGCAATCTCCCTCTGCTGGACTCTCTCTGTATCACAGTCTCATCCTCAGCAATCTCCCTCTGCTGGACTCTCTCTGTATCACAGTCTCACCCTCAGTAATCTCCCTCTGCTGCTCTCTCTGTATCACAGTCTCACCCTCAGCAATCTCCCTCTGCTGGATCCTCTCTGTATCACAATCTCATCCTCAGCAATCTCCATCTACTCGCTCTCTCTGTATCACAGTCTCACCCTCAGCAATCTCCCTCTGCTGGACCTCTCTGTATCACAGTCTCACCCTCAGCAATCTCCCTCTGCTGGATCCTCTCTGTATCACAGTCTCATCCTCAGCAATCTCCATCTACTCGCCTCTCTCTGTATCACAGTCCCATCCACGGCAATCTCCCTCTGCTGAACTCTATCGCGCACCATTAGTTTTAAACGCATGAAAATTTTTCCTTAAGCTTTTCAGATGCTCGGAAATATTGAGCACAACTTCACCGGATCACAGACCAGAGCTGGAAGGTGGAATTATGCAGAATAGCTCTTTCTTAGAACACAAGAATTAGGAGTCGGCAATTTAACCTCTCGAGTCTGACTAACCGTTCAATTCGATCATGGCTGATCTCATTCTGGCCTTAACTCCACCGTCCTGCCCGATCTCCATCACCCTTCAACCCATTACTAATTGAGGGGCAGCATGGTAGCATTGTGGATAGCACAATCGCTTCACAGCTCCAGGGTCTCAGGTTCGATTCCGGCTTGGGTCACTGTCTGTGCGGAGTCTGCACATCCTCCCCGTGTGTGCGTGGGTTTCCTCCGGGTGCTCCGGTTTCCTCCCACAGTCCAAAGATGTGCAGGTTAGGGTGGATTGGCCGTGATAAATTGCCCTTAGTGTCCAAAATTGCACTTAGTGTTGGGTGGGGTTACTGGGTTATGGGGATAGAGTGGAGTTGTTGACCTTGGGTAGGGTGCTCTTTCCAAGAGCCGGTGCAGACTCGATGGGCTGAATGGCCTCCTTCTGCACTGTAAATTCTATGAAATCTATGAAATATCTGCCCACCTCCTCCTGAAATTTACTCACTGTCCCAGCATGCATTGCACTCTGGGGTAGCGAATTCCACAGATTGACAAACCTTTGGGAGAAGTAGGTGGATTCTCCGGTCCAGCGCCGCCATAGTCCGGGGAAGTGCCAATCCACAGGCGGGGGAGGGGGGGGAGCATTCCTCAAGGCTGGGGGCGCTGTGGGGAGGGTGGTCCAGATCGCACGAGCCGGCGAAAAGGGGAGGGAACTATTTCACGGCCGGGTCCGCGAACGGCCTCCGCCATACGGCCGGGCCCAGCTGCTGCAGGCCGCCGCCATAAGCATGCGCTCGGCCACAGGCCCACAGTTCTCGGGGGCCCTATCGGCAGCTAGATCCTGGTGCTCTACGCTGCCGGCATGCTACCCCCCAGCTACATCGGTGGCCGGTTTGTGCTATTTGTTCTGGCAGAAGACACTGCCGTTCCCACTCTGGCGTGGGGACATCGCCCAGAATTGGAGAATCCAGCCAGTAGTTTCTCCCATCTCGGTTTTAAATTTGCTCCCTCTTATCCTCAGACTCTGACCTCTGGTTCCAGAATGTCCCACAAGAGGGCGCATCCGCTCCCCGTCTACTTTATCCAGACCTATTAGCATCTTGTAAACCTCAATTAGATCCCCCCTCATTCTTCTAAACTCTAGAGAATATCGGTCTAAACTGCTCAATCTCTCCTCATACGACAAACCCCTCATCTCTGTAATCAATTGAGTGAACCTCCTCTGAACTGCCTCCAATGCCACTACATCCTTCCTCAAATAAAGGGGTCCGAAACTGTGCTCAATACCCCAGGTGTGGCCTCACCAATGCCTTGTCCAGCTGCAACACTTCCTTACCTTTATACTCTATTCCTTTAGCTATTAATCCCAACATACCATTCGCTTCCTTTATTACCTGCTGTACCTGCTTGCTAGTTTTCTGTGACTCATGCACTAGGACACCCAGATCCCTCTGTATCGGAGCTCCCCCAAGTCTCTACCCATTTAGATAAGAAATTGCTTGTCCATTTTCCTGACCAAAATAGATGACCTCACACTTATCCACGCTAAACTCCATCTGCCGCATTTTGGCCCACTCGCCTAACCTATCTGTATCCTTTTTAAGATTCCCATTTCCTCATTGCAACTTACTGTCCCACCTATTTTAGTGTCAACCGTCTAATAATAATAATCTTTATTGTTGTCACAAGTAGGCTCCCATCAACACTGCACTGGAGTTAATGTGAAAATCTCCTCGTCGCCACATTCCGGCCCCTGTTCGGTTATGCGGAGGGAGAATTCAGAATGTCCAATTCACCCAACAAGCACGTCTTTCGGGACTCGTGGGAGGAAACCGGAGCACCCGGAGGAAACACACGCAGGCACGGGGGAACGTGCAGACTACGCACAGACAGTGACCCCAAGCCGGGAATCGAACCTGGTACCCTGGTGCTGTGAAGCAACAGTGTTAACCACTGTGCTACCGTGCCGCCCCATCCCTGTATCCAAGTCGTGAATGTAGATTGCAAATACTTGGGGCCTCAGGACAGAACCCAGTGGCACCCCACTAGTGACATCTTGCCAACCAGAAAAAGACCCATTTGTCTCGACTCTCCTGTCCGTCAGCCAGTCTTCGATCCAAACTGATAATTTACCCTTAATCCCGTGTGATCTCACCTTGTGAATCAACCTTCTGTGCGGCACCTTAACAAACACCTTACCAGAGTCCAGATATACTACATCTACCAGATCCCCATGATCTACTGTGCGTGTTACCATCTTCTAGGTGAATTGTCCTTCACAAAACCATGCTGACTCGAATGGATGGAGATTTGAATTTCCAAATGTCCTGATATTACGCCCTTGATAATTGATTCTAACAAATTGCAAAGACAGTTAAAACGAACTGGTCTGTAATTTCCCCACATCTGCCTCCCTCCCTTTTTGAATAAGGGTGTTACATCAGCGTTTTTCCAATCCGCTGGGGGTCGAATCCGTTTTCCTTCCCCCCACCCCCCCCCGGGCTGGCACCTCACTCCCTCCCCACGTCCGAGTCTTCCTGCTCGTTCCCCAGGTACCTCTGCAACCCACCCTGCGCCCTTCATGACCAAGCATGCCGTCTACCATAGACCCATCAAGCATGCAGCTCACAATGCCCTCTCTTTGCCCCGTAGCAGAAGACAGCCCATAATAAACGAGAAAGGGCCAAGGCGGGGGGGCGGGGGGGGGGGGGGTGGAGAATCCCAGAGATCCGAGTCCTCACCCCCTACGTGGTTGGGTCCTGGAAGTCGAGGGTTTGCCCGAGGAGACGGCAGTGGCCTGCGGCGCCAGGGAAGGTTGGATCCACTGCCCCTTCATCCAGATGGCCTACCTCAATGAGTTCTTGATGTGCCACAAAATATCCTGCTCGCTCACTGACCACATGTCCATTGTCTCACAAGCCCATCCCGGGACCTGCTGCCAAGGAGGGCTATGGGGTTCTCCAGTTCTTCTGAATCCCCCCCCCCCCTCCCCTCCACCCCTGCCTGGCACCTGAGAATCTCAAGGGCAACGGTCAGAACAGGGTGACACGTGCAATGCCAGTCATACCAATATGTCGGACGTCCTCCAAGTCATCAAAGGCCAGAGGGCATGGCAAGCAGCAGGCCGCTTCCAGCTGCTGATGGTCATCCTGGGCACATGCCTCAGCTCACCATCCTGGGCACACACCTAGGCACACATCCTGGGCACATGCCCTAGCACACACATCCTGGGCACATGCCTACACACACATCCTGGGCACACGCCTAGGCACACACATCTGGGCACATGCCTAGGCATACACATCCTGGGCACACGCCTAGGCATACACATCCTGGGCACACGCCTAGGCACACATCCTGGCCACATGGCCTAGGCACACACATCCTGGGCACACTCCTAGACACACACATCCTGGGCACAGCGCCTAGGCACACACATCCTTGGCACACGCCTAGGCACACACATCCTGGGCACACACCTAGGCGTGGCAGTAGGCCACAAAAGATCAATGAGTGTGGGGATTACTGATTTGGCGCTGGGTGTAGGTCACTACCCATAGCTCGGGGGAATGTTAAGCTGTTACATTAAACACTCTGTCACTATTGAAACATTTCACACTTCATACAGGTGAAGCCTCTGTCACATTATCTTCACAGCGGGCTTGGAAGGGGGGGGAAACAGGGTGGTCGGGGAGGGGCGGTATGATTGGGGGTCTGGGGAGGGGGAAGGAAGGGGGAAGTGTTTCGCAGGCGGACACAGCCTTGGACAAGGAGAATCCGGAGACGATGAGGCCACCGTGCTCAGCCTGCCATGTCCGACCCTCGCCGCAACCTGTCCTCCTTCCTTGGGCTCATCCTCAAGGTTCTCTTCCTCTCACCCCTCCTCAGCCGAGGCCGCATGTCCCTCCGCCTCCTCCTCCTCCTCCAGCCTGTCACCTCATTGCTGTGCCAGAGTGTGGGCGGGCACAGAACACTACCACCACCCCGTGTTACCCACGGACCCACCCGCCGTCCTGGGGTGGTCCCACCATAGATCTCCTGGTGCCCCAGGATGTAGCTGTCATGCCCCAACACCCAGGGTGGCGGGTATACACGTGCATGATCCTGGGGTGGTAGTCGCACACACGGTCTGAGCTTTCAGGAAGTGGAACATCTACCTGTGAATAGAGGGCACTCCCTGATTCCTCGGTGCTCGCAGGGACCCCGTACCTGTGCAACCCAGAAAGGGCAGCGAATCCTGCAGCCCGAGCATCTTGGCGGGCCTTGTCCAGGGTTGAAGATGATGTAGTCAGATGCCTGGGTATACAGGGCACGCAGAACATCAATCATCTCCCAGAAACATCTGGGACTGAAAGATTGTGAAATGCCGCCCAGGTCCCCTATCGAGCCCCGGAATTGGATGGGATTTGTTTATTGTCACGTGTACCGAGGTACAGTGGAAAAGTATTTTCCTGCGGCAGCTCAACAGATCATTAAGTACATGGGAAGAAAAGAGAATAAAAGAAAATACATAATAGGGCAACACAAGATATACAAGTGTAACTAACATAAGCACACCGGCATCGGATGAAGCATACAGGTGTAGTGTTAATGAGGTCAGTCCATAGAGGGTCATTTAGGAGTCTGGTGACAGCGGGGAAGGAGCTGTTTTTGAGTCTGTTTCGTGCGAGTTCTCAGACTTCTGAATCTCCTGCCCGATGGAAGAAGTTGGAAGAGTGAGTCGCCGGGTGGGAGGGGGTCTTTGATTCTGCTGCCCGCTTTTCCCCAGGCAGCGGGAGGTGTAGATGGAGTCAATTGGATGGGAGGCAGGTTCGTGTGATGGACTGGGCGGTATTCACGACTCTCTGAAGTTCCTTGCGGTCCTGGGCCGAGCAGTTGCCATACCAGCCTGTGATGCAGCCCGATAGGATGCTTTCTATGGTGCATCTGTAAAAGTTGGTAGGGGTAATGTGGACATGCCGAATTTCCTTAGTTTCCTGAGGAAGTATAGGCGCTGTTGTGCTTTCTTGGTGATAGCGTCGACGTGGGTGGACCAGGACAGATTTTTGGAGATGTGCACCCCTAGGAATTTGAAACTGCTAACCATCTCCACCTCGGCCCCGTTGATGCTGACAGGGGTGCGTACAGTACTTTGCTTCCTGAAGTCAATGACCAGCTCTTTAGTTTTGCCGGCATTGAGGGAGAGATTGTTGTCGCTGCTCCACTCCACTCGGTTCTCTATCTCCCTCCTGTATTCTGAATGACCCGGTGGCAGAGAGGTTAAGGCTGCGGTGCCCTTCATGGCCACTGGGTGGGGGTGTCCTCCTCCTCCACGGGACTCCATGTCCGCGCGGACCTGGCAGAGGAGCAGCACTGTCTCCCTGCCGAGATGAGCCTTCTGCAGCAAATGAAGTCCATCAGCTCATGGAAAGACCAACAACGCACTGTGCACCTTGGGCCCTCACAGGCCTCTCCTTCTGGCACCCCCCCCCCCCCCCTCCTCAGCTGGATGGGGGGGGGCTGGGTATTCAGGGTTTGCAGGCGGCCCTTCCACATGGGGTGCCACCTCCAGCCTGTGTTGGCGTTGCTGCCGCCTTCAGTACCTGCCCGCCTCGGCTGTGACAAGCAGAACGAGGGCAGCCTCTGTGGGGTGCACCTCCAGCAAACATATTTGTGTCTGGAAGGAATCGGCAACGGAGACCGACAATCAGTTAGGCTTCCATCCCGGGACCCTGGAATCCTCCAGGCCTCCCCCATCCTGACCATGGCTGCCCAGCCTTCTCTCAGAGCGCCAGCCAGTTGTGCTGGCCAATCCCGCCCTGCACCCCCCCCCCCCCCCCCAGGCCAGATCAGGAACCCCTGGACCCCAGGCATCTGCCAGCTCGCCCTCCGCTCAACCCAGGCCCCTGCCAGCTCGCCCTCCGCTCAACCCAGGCCCCTGCCAGCTGCCCTCCGCTCAACCCAGGCCCCTGCCAGCTGCCCTCCGCTCAACCAGGCCCCTGCCAGCTGCCCTCCGCTCAACCCAGGCCCCTGCCAGCTGCCCTCCCGCTCAAACCCAGGCCCCTGCCAGCTGCCCTCCGCTCAACCCAGGCCCCTGCCAGCTGCCCTCCGCTCAACCCAGGCCCCTGCCAGCTGCCCTCCGCTCAACCCAGGCCCCTGCCAGCTGCCCTCCGCTCAACCCAGGCCCCTGCCAGCTGCCCTCCGCTCAACCCAGGCCCCTGCCAGCTGCCCTCCGCTCAACCACACACTTACCCTTCGGCCGCAAGTGAGTCCCTAGTGGTGAAGCTCTGCTCTTTACCGGTTTGATTGTTGGCCGCTGCCTCTATGGCACAGACGTTCCCCGAGTTCAGGCAACTCTGTTGGGCGTCAAGGTTTGCTGGACATGCAATGCACTAATCATCCTCTGAGACATGGCACCTGTGCCTCCGAGGAGGCACTTGAGAGTTCAAAAGTGTGAAGTGCTATCTTCACTGACAAGGGCGAATCCTCCTTTGAAATAGCCTTCAGCTGTGAAGCTGGAGGCTGCTCACAGTCAAAGGGAGTGAAAGTGACTTTCGGGAGTGAAGCTGTAGCGGGGCTCTTTTGGGAGATTTATCCAGGGGGCAAAGACTGAAGGGTCACACTACCCAGTCAGCCTTGCAAGATGTTTCACCATGGTAACGCTGTTCCTGACCTCAGTCCTCTCAGGGTCTTGTTTGGGGTCAATGATTCGTTTTCTTCTCAAATGTCAGCGCAACTGGATCCTCGACTTTCTGACCCACAGACCACAATCAGTAAGAATAACAACAACACCTCTTCCACAATAGTCCTCAATACCGGTGCCCCGCAAGGCTGCGTACTTAGCCCCCTACTCTACTCCCTGTACACACACGACTGCGTGGCAAACATTTGGCTCCAACTCCATCTCCAAGTTTGCTGACGATACGACCATAGTGGGCCGGATCTCGAATAACGATGAGTTAGAATACAGGAGGGAGATAGAGAACCTAGTGGAGTGGTGTAACGACAACAATCTCTCCCTCAATGCCAGCAAAACTAAAGAGCTGGTCATCGATTTCAGGAAGCAAAGTACTGTACACACCCCTGTCTGCATCAACGGAGCCGAGGTGGAGATGGTTAGCAGTTTCAAATTCCTAGGGGTGCACATCTCCAAATATCTGTCCTGGTCCACTCACGTTGACGCTATCACCAAGAAAGCACAACAGCGCCTATACTTCCTCAGGAAACTAAGGAAATTTGGCATGTCCACATTAACTCTTCCCAACTTTTACAGATGCACTATAGAAAGCATCCTATCGGGCTGCATCACAGCCTGGTATGGCAACTGCTCGGCCCAGGACCGCAAGAAAACTTCCGAGAGTCGTGAACACAGCCAGTCCATCACGAACCTGCCTCCCATCCACTGACTCATCTACACCTCCCGCTGCCTGGGGAAAGCGGGCAGCATAATCAAAGACCCCTCCCACCCGAATTATTCTCTCTTCCAACTTCTTCCATCGGGCCGTAGATACAGAAGTCTGAGAACACGCATGAACAGATTCAAAAAACAGCTTCTTCCCCGCTGTTACCAGACTCCGAAACAACCCTCTTATGGACTGAACTGATTAACACTACACCCTGTATGCTTCTCCCGATGCCGGTGCTTATGTAGTTACATTGTATACCTTGTGTTGCCCTATTATGTATTTCCTTTTATTTTCATGTGCTTAATGATCTGTTGAGTTGCTCGCAGAAAAATACTTTTCACTGTACCTCGGTACACGTGACAATGAATAAAATCCAAATATTTCAATTGAAAATCAACCTTGCTGATGGCTTGGTGACAGAGCTCACTGATTTGCCTGGGTGTTGCTGTGGAAACCACTTCAACGTCCAATCCTGTGTTCGCAATAAATATTTCATTATCAATGGATTTGAAAGCTCTCTAAAACCACGGCAGGAAGTGAGATTAGCATCAGTAACCCAGCTTTCTCCTGTAGACAGACTCTAAGGGCTGGTTGGAAAGGGCTGGGTTTTTTTTAAGGTCTAACACACTTCCCAGCAGTCCCGAGGGGTTAGAGTTCAAAGGGCGCGAGAGGTGAGGGGCGAGATAGGGAACACACTGATTGGTCAGTGAGTGTTTCGCTCGTTTTTCCTTTTAAGAATTAGTACAATTTATTGGTACCTGGAAAGTTTTATTATAGGTAAGGTTTTTGTTTCAGCCATCTTATTGGGAACATTACGGCTTGTTAATTAAAATTAATTAATTTGAAAAGTAATTAATTCACACATGTAAGAGGCTGCATTGTAGAAATACGTAACGGCATTTCATAACCCTCACTTAGCTACTTTATAGATAGAGGAGAAAGAGCTGATTGGTACGTTTGTCTCATTTTTGGTCTCTGGTTTATAATCAATTGTCCAAAAGTTACCTTCAGGTTTGGTAGGGCACCTCGCCCGTGCAGAATGCCCATCCTGTGGCACGTGGGAAGTCGTGGAGGTCATGCGGCCTGGACGAGCGCTTGGGCACAAGGCAGCTGAAGAAACCTGAGCTCTGGGTTCATAGAATTTACAGTGCGGAAGGAGGCCATTCGGCCCATCGAGTCCGCACCGGCCCCTTGGAAAGAGCACCCTACCCAGGCCCACATCTCCACCCTATCCCCATAACCCAGTAACCCCACCCAACACCAAGGGCACTTTTGGACACTAAGGGCAATTTAGCATGGCCAATCCACATGCACATCTTTGGACTGTGGGAAGAAACCGGAGCACCCGGAGGAAACCCACGCACACACGGGGAGGACGTGCAGACTTCGCACAGACAGTGACCCAAGCTGGGAATCGAACCTGGGACCCTGGAGCTGTGAAGAAATTGTGCTAACCGATGTGTTAGGCAGGTTGGTTCGATGTGGACTGCACTCGATGGAGGGAAGTTTGAAACAGACATCTAACTCTGGAGAAGATCCAACACTGTTTTATTCGACTATAGAACTGCTGTACATATTCAGCTGTGGGTCAACACTATACTGAACTGACTGGTGACCTTGTAGCTTGACCAGACTTACTAGCTACCGCATGGTGTTTGCACTTGCTAGCTCATGGACTCTGACTGTCTCAGTGGCTGTGTCCCGAGAGAGCGGGAAACCTAGTGCCCTCTGGCTTTATAGTGGTAGTGTCCTGTCTGGTGATTGGCTGTACTGTGTTGTGTGCTTACTGGTCATCCTATGTGTCAATCACTGCCTGTCTGCATCTCATTATATACATGAGTGGATAGATAGATAGATAGATAGAGATAGAGAAATACAGCACAGAACAGGCCCTTCGGCCCACGATGTTGTGCCGAACTTTTGTCCTAGGTTAATCATAGGAGTTTGGACACTAAGGGCAATTTATCATGACCAATCCACCCAACCTGCACATCTTTGGACTGTGGGAGGAAACCGGAGCACCCGGAGGAAACCCACGCACACACGGGGAGGATGTGCAGACTCCGCACAGACAGTGACCCAAGCCGGAATCGAACCTGGGACCCTGGAGCAGTGAAGCAATTGTGCTATCCACAATGCTACCCGGTGCTGCCCTTAAGAAGAAATTAATCTACACTCCATTATTCTACCCTAATCCATGTACCTATCCAATAGCCGCTTGAAGGTCCCTAACGTTCCCGACTCAACTACTTCCACAGGCAGTGCATTCCATGCCCCCACTACTCTCTGGGTAAAGAACCTACCTCTGACATCCCCTCTATATCTTCCACCATTCACCTTAAATTTATGTCCCCTTGTAATGGTGTGTTCCACCCGGGGAAAAAGTCTCTGACTGTCTATCTATTCCCCTGATCATCTTATAAACCTCTATCAAGTCGCCCCGATATTATGACACGGACCACTATTGCAGGAGGAATGATTCGGGACGTTTGCAGATGACACAAAGATAGGCCGTGCGGTTAATAGCGAGGAGGATTCGCTGGAGCATCGTCAGAACATAATTTGGCAGTAAGTCCTCCGAAGGAGATATCGGACCAATGGCCAACGGTCGATCAAAGAGCGAGACAAAGCCTAAAGGTATATGAAGTGAACCTTCTCGGCTTAACTCAGTCCTGGGAGAGGTTTCCCCGCAAAACCAATATTCAAACCCCAGCCATTGGGTACTGAGGTGGTCATCGAGTGTGGTTTCAGCGGGGGGGAGGGGGACGTGGGCGGGGTGATTCCTCGAGTCTCCCCCAGTCTCATCTGAGAGCGGGGCGAAGCTGAAGCCCTTGTCGTTCACCCCCTCTCCCTCCTCCACGATGCAATTACATCTCAGTGCATAGTTCATGCCCTCAAAGTCAGCCGCCACCCTCCCTGACGTCTTAATCTCAGTGCAAATCAAAGGTGGGTGGGCAGGCAGCAATGCTGTGAAGTGACAGTATTGGGGTTCAATGCAGGGTCTGTCCTAGTTACAGTGTCCCCAACAAAGCCAGATCGTTGTCTGCGAGTCACGTTTCCGGTTTCCATGAGAGAGAGAGACAGAGAGCGAGAGATAGAGAGACAGAGAGCGAGAGATAGAGAGACAGAGAGCGAGAGA
>NC_052174.1:11668560-11725023 GCF_902713615.1 Scyliorhinus canicula
TTCCCCATTTAGAAAATAGTCTCTGCCTCCATTCCTCCTTCCAAAGTGCCTAACCTCACACTTTTCCACATTGTATTCCATCTGCCACTTCATTGCCCACTCTCCTAGCCTGTCCAAATCCTTCTGCAGCCCCCTTGCTTCCTCAATACTACCTGTCCCTCTACAGATCTTTGTATCATCTGCAAACTTAGCAACAGTGCCTTCAGTTCCTTCTTCCAGATCATTAATGTATATTGTGAAAAGTTGTGGGCCCAGCACAGACCCCTGAGGCACACCACTAGTCACCGGCTGCCATCCTGAAAAAGACCCCTTTATCCCCCCACTCTCTGCCTTCTGCCAGTCAGCCAATCCTCTATCCATGCCAGGATCTTACCCTGAACACTATAAGCTCTTAACCTATTTCACAGTCTCCTATGCGGCACCTTGTCAAAGGCCTTCTGGAAATCTAAATAGATCACGTCCACTGGTTCTCCTTTGTCTAACTTGCTTGTTACCTCCTCAAAGAACTCTAACAGATTTGTCAGACACAACCTCCCTTTGACAAAGCCGTGCTGACTCAGTCCTATTTTACCATGCACCTCCAAGTACTTTGCGACCTAATCTTTAATTTTTTTTATTTTATTATTTTTTTTTAAATTTAGATTACCCAATTATTTTTTTTTTCCAATTAAGGGGCAATTTAGCGTGGCCAATCCACCTACTCTGCACATTTTTGGGTTGTGGGGGCGAAACCCACGCAGACACGGGGAGAATGTGCAAACTCCACACGGACAGTGACCCAGAGCCGGGATCGAACCTGGGACCTCAGCGCTGTGAGGCGGTTATGCTAACCACTAGGCCACCGTGCTGCCCAGCGACCTAATCTTTAATAACAGACTCTAAAATCTTACCAATGACCGAAGTCAGGCTAACCGGCCTATAATTTCCCATCTTCTGCCTCCCTCCCTTCTTAAACAGGGGTGTTACATTAGCCACTTTCCAGTCCTCTGGGACCCTCCTGCCTCCAGTGATTCCTGAAAGATCATCACCAATGCCTCCACAATCTCCTCAGCTATCTCCTTCAGAACCCTGGGGTGTAGTCCATCTGGTCCAGGTGATTTATCCACCTTCAGACCTTTCAGTTTCCCCTGAACCTTCTCCTTAGTGATGGTCACTGCACTCACCTCTGCCCCCTGGTTCTCCTGGAGCTCTGGCATCCCACTGGTATCTTCCACAGTGAAGACTGATTCAAAGTAACTACTCAGTTCCTCTGCCATTTCTTTGTTTCCTATTATTACTTATCCAGACACATTTTCCAGTGGTCCAAAGTCTATTTTTGCCTCTCTCTTACCTTTTATATATCGAAAAAATGGCACCTTTCGTAGTGGGGAGACATCTTAAAGTACTCCGGTGCCAACAGGACACTTTTCTAAAGTGCGGTCGCCATTGCCATTGAGGGAAACATGGTGTTTATTTGTACACAGTAAGATCCCGCAAACTGCTTTGCGATGATGACCAGATTTTAATGATTTTTTTTTTACGAGCGATTCTGATTCAGGAATAAATTTTGGTCTGGGCGTCATAGAAACCCTGCAGTGCAGAAGTTGGCCATTCGGCCCATCGAGTCTGCACCAACCTTCCGAAGGAGCACCCGACCCAGGCCCGCTCCCCCGCCCTATCCCCGTAACCCCATCCAACCTGCACATCTTTGGACTGTGTGTGTGGGGGGGGGGGGGGGGAACCGGAGCACCCGGAGGAAACTAACGCAGACACGGGGGAGAAACCCCACACAGACAGTCGCCCGAGGTCGGGATCGAACCCGGGACCTCTGGCGCTGTGAAGCAACAGTGCTAACCACTGTGCTGCCCGGTAATAATAATCGCTTATTGTCACAAGTCGGCTTCAATGAAGTTACTGTGAAAAGCCCCTAGTCGCCACATTGCGGCGCCTGTTCGGGGAGGCTGGTACGGGAATTGAACCCTCGCTGCTGGTCTTGTTCTGCATTACGAGCCAGCTGTCTTAGCCCACTGTGCTAAACCAGCCCCTGTAGCCTCTCAGTCCTCAGTGAACCGATGTTGTTCCCCTCCGATGGGCTGGAACACCGAGCGACGGGATTGTCAGGAACTGTGGACAATGCTCCCACTGTAGTGGGGGGAACACAGACCAATTAGTGAATTTAACTCTGCTCTTCCTTTTAAGAGGAGCGACCCAGTACTCTGAAGAAGCTATTGTCCGAAGGCACAATCAGCAATTGTTGGCCGACAGAAAGTTCAATAAGCAGAGATAGGGTTGACATCTGAGCCATGCCTCACATACTCGTCGGCGCTCTGAACTAAACGCTACAGATCAGACTCCTTAGAGAAATGTGGGGCATGGGAGTTGATCCTATTTGGCTCACAGGCCCTTTGCCACAAGCATGGCTAGTGCCTGAGGAGCAGCCTGTGAAACTGTCCCCGTGTGCACGGAGTCTCAGAGGCTGGGGATCCTGCGGAGAGGGATTCGCCTCCTGACTCCCCAAAGCCTGTTCGCGATCGACACGCCACAGGTCAGGAGTGGGGATGGCGCCGTCGCCGTGTTGATGGATGAGCAAGAAGCTCAACACCATCCAGGACAAAGCATCTGTGGTGATATGCCTCACTGTAAATACACAAGGGGTTAATGTAACTACAGTAGAACTAAATAAACACTAGAGGGAGCACCAGAGAAATCATGACACACAGACATTCAACCAATAGGTCAGTAAGATAGGACACGACCAATGGGCAGTCAAGACACCCAGAGGTGACACTACCACAAGGGGGCAACACATATACAAGGACAGGGCACGCATGCTCTTTCTCTTTCCACAGGCGACACTCAGAGAGACAGGGGCAGATCAGGAAGCATCACACCCACCACATGGCTTAGGGCAGACTGGTTAGTTAGACTGAGTTACGAGAGCAAGATTAGCAGGAGAGTCGAACCCAAGTCAGAGAGTTGTTGACTCTTCAATAAATGTGTTAAACCTACCTCCAAGTCTGAACCTTCCTTTGTCAGAGTATACATCAAGGAAGGCAGCTTATGCTACGTGAAGAAGCAGAACACAACAGCAGCCACCGACTTGATTGCGACCCTGTTTTTTAAACTATTGCACAGAGTCCAGTTCTACCACCTCCCACCGCACCATTGCTAAGGTTCACTGAATATAAAAATAGAAATCTTGCACAATTCAGATACTGTTTTTGTGAAACAGTCAGCCACTAATGCCACCTTGGTGCAGGTTAAAATGGCTAATCAAGTTTATTTACAATTATATGATTGACCAGAGCAGCAGTTGAAAGCAAATACAGTGATGCACAAATGGAATCTCACATTGGAAAGGAAGGGTTTGATTTTCCCAAGCAGCTTTCAACACCCTGACCACATCCCACAGCGCCATTCTTTGCACCCTTACTGTGAAACCTTCTTTTTTTGTGTGTGAATGTAGGTGCCTCGATTCCATTATTCTCGCCTGCTTCTACATTTAGACCATAAGACATAGGAGCAGAATTAGGCCACTCGGCCCATCGAGCCTGCTCCGCCATTCAATCACGGCGGATATTTTTCTCATCCCCATTCCCCTGCCTTCGCCTCATAACCCCTGATCCCCTTATTGATCAAGAACCTATCTATCTCTGTCTTAAAGACACTCAGTGATTTGGCCTCCACAGCCTTCTGCGGCAAAGAGTTCCACAGATTCACCACCCTCTGGCTCCTCATCTCTGTTTTAAAGGATCGTCCCTTTAGTCTGAGATGGTGGCCTCTGGTTCTAGTTTCTCCTACAGGTGGAAACATCCTCTCCACGTCCACTCTATCCAGGCCTCGCAGTATCCTGTAAGTTTCAATAAGATTCCCCCCCCCTCATTCTTCTGAACTCCAACGAGTCCTCAACTGTTCCTCATACGACAAGCTCTTCATTCCAGGGATCATTCTTGTGAATCTCCTCTGGACCCTTTCCAAGGCCCAGCACATCCTTCCTTAGATACGGGGCCCAAAACTGCTCACAATACTCCAAATGGGGTCTGACCAGAGCCTTATACAGCCTCAGAAGTACATCCCTGCTCTTGTATTCTAGCCCTCTCGACATGAATGCTAACATTGCATTTGCCTTCCTAACTGCCGACTGAACCTGCACATTAACCTTAAGAGAATCGTGAACAAGGACTCCCAAGACCCCTTTGTGCTTCTGATTTCCTAAGCATTTCCCCATTTAGAAAATAGTCTATGCCTAAATCAGCCTTTCTCAACGCATCCGTGTAGCCTTCTGACCCCCCCCACCCCCCCCCACCCCCCCCCCCCCCCCCCCCCCCCCCCCCCCCACCCCCTCCCTCCCTCTCTATCTCTCTCTCTCTGTCTCTCTTACATGGGATAATCCGGCTTCCCATTGATTAAGGGCAGCATGGTAGCATAGTGGTTAGCACTGTGGCTTCACAGCGCCAGGGTCCCAGGTTCGATTCCCGGCTGGGTCACTGCCTGTGCGGAGTCTGCACGTTCTCCCCGTGTGTGCGTGGGTTTCCTCCGGGTGCTCCGGTTTCCTCCCACAGTCCAAAGACGCGCAGGTTAGGGTGGATCGGCCGTGCTAAATTGCCCCTTAGTGCCCCAAACGGTTAGGAGGGGGTTATTGGGTTACAGGGATAGGGTGGAAGTGAGGGCATAAGTGGGTCGGTGCAGACTCGATGGGCCGAATGGCCTCCTTCTGCACTGTATGTTTTATGATTGTGTCACCCACCACTTTCTCGTGGTTGACTCCCATATCTTTTCCCCCATCAGTCCGTGCTCGGACTTGTTTAAGGAGGATCTAATAAATTGAGACACCGGGGTAGCACACACGGCGTTTTCTGAGGAGCGTTTGGAATTGCCCCTCACCAACCCTTACCTCGACCGATTGCCCACCCCCCAAATTACGGAGGTGGAACGTGTTGCGCAGGAGGCTTTCTACGTTCTCGCTAATTTAATCACGCCTTGGGCAGCCGCCTCCGTCCCTATTATGTCCAATTCTCCAGCCCCCCCCCCCCTCCCCACCACACCCTCATGATCGGCGGGCCTCCAGCGGTATTTTCCAACGTTGGCCGCCAGCCCTTGGGGTCACGGGTGGGAGCGGGGACTGCTTCTTCTGCAAGTGGTGCAGGTGATAGCGTTCCGGGAGAACCATCCGTTGGCACAGCTCCCGGACGTTGCGGCTCAAGTTGGCCCTGAGAATGTAGCCCAGGATCTTGGCATCGCCAGAGTTGTAGGGCCGAAGTGCTTTATTCGTCACCCCGCTCGCCCTCCACGGGGGCGCCGCCCTGGAGGCAGGTGGCAGTCAGGCGCCGACGCAGCTCCCTCAGGCGGCCGAGGTCCTGCTGCATCCTCTGGTGCCCGTAGGTGGCCACCCGCTGCCAGAAGGAGGCGTTGAAGTGGCGGTAGAGCTCCCAGTCCAGCCGGTTCCACGCCCTCACCCTGTCGGCCGCGGTGGCGTTCAGCGAGCTGACCGAGGCCCCGCTCCTGGCGTTCAGCTTGAAGTACACCACGTCCTCCAGCTCCCAGCACAGGGCCTCCCTGAGCAGGACCATCGACTCGTCGAAATGCTCGGCGACCAGGATGAGGTCAAAGGTCCTCTCCAGCTCGCCGAGGGCGGTGCTGACGTTGAAGCCGGGGACGGCCATCGCGTTGCTGTCGTAGCCGAAGTCGAACCACATGAGATTCCGAGTGTAGTGGCTGTTCAGCTCCTGGCTCCTGTAATACGAGTCAGCGTGAGACACAAACTCGTCCAGACTCGCCGCTCTCTTAAAGGCAGGCGACACGGAGTGATAGTACGCAAACGAGGACTCAGCCAATCGGACAGGATTCCGCACGATGGAGAAATAAAATGAGCCATTTGGCATCACTCTCCTCACCTGTAGGGCAAGAAAGACATTTGCTCTCAGTTGAGGATGACAGCACATTGTTGCTAGCCAGTAATATAATCGTTGCTTGCCGCAAGGAGACCATTCAGCCCATCACAGACATGCAAGGTCTCGGAAGAGTAATCCAATCGTTCCCATTACCACCAATGCTCTCATGGAGTCATGGAATTGACAGTGCAGAAGGAGGCCATTCAGCCCATCGAGTCTGCACCGGCTCTTGGAAAGAGCACCCCATTTAAGCCCACAATTCTACCCTATCCCCGTAACCCAATGACCCCCACCCAACCTTTTTGGACTCTAAGGGGCAATTTAGCACGGCCAATCCACCCTAACCCGCACATCTTTTTACTGTGGGAGGAAACCGGAGCACCCGGAGGAAACCCACGCAGACAGGGGGAGGACGTGCAGACTCCGCACAGACAGTGACCCAAGCCGGAATCGAACCTGGGACCCTGGAGCTGTGAAGCATTGATGCTAACCACCATGCTACCGTGCTGCCCTCGTTCTGTCATTAGGAACATAGTTTGTGCACACTAGCACTAGATATTCGTTATACATTTGTCATATTTCCACTCTTGTTTTATATGAATTGTGCTTTAAATAGCTGAACCGGGCGGTGGGCTCGATGGGGGCGGTGGTCGACCGCCTGGAAACGAGGCTGGCGGCCCAGGGTCAGGCGATCCAGAAGATGGAGGAGGTGGCTGGGGGGGAACACGAGGCGCAGTTTTCCTCGACGGCAGCAGAAATGGTGCCAGATCAGCAGAGGCAGCTCCGGGAGAAGGTGGCATACCTGGAGAGCCGGGAGCGCAGGCAGAACATAAGGATCGTGGGTAAGTTTGCACAGCCTTTGGAGGCGGATCGAGTGCGCGGGGCGCAGGTGAGGAAGCCCTGGGGGGTGGGGGGGAATGAGCCACTGAGGGGGCGATGGTGATGGCTGTTGCACCGGCTCCTGGGCAAGGAGCATGAGGTGGGCCAGGCCTGGGCGGGCAGTGAAATCGGAGCGTGGCAGGGCCTGGGTTCAGAGCTGGGCAAGAGGAGGGCAAGCCTCAACAGGGTCAATGCAGCCCTCTACAAGAAGGGGGTGAGGTTTTGGGCTACTGTCACCCGGCACGTCTGTGGGTTTCCTTCGAAGGCCGGGAATTGTCCTTTGGCCCGGCGGGGCAGGCAGTAGATTTCGTTGAAGACAATAGACAGGCAGGAGAATGTGGACTTTGAACTTTGGTGGAGATGCTGTGGGTTAGTACTACTGGCAGGGGAAGGGCTCTCAAAGTGTAAGGGGAGGGAGGATCGATGAGGGTGGGTGCCTGAGGGCGGGCCTGGAGAGGCGCGGGGGCACGGGTCGGAGGCTGGCCCAATGGGGGACTATGGTTGATCGGCAAGGTGAGGGGGGGGATGGGCACCACCCCCCGACCAGGCTGGACACGTGGGAGGACAGAATGGGCCAGTCAAGAGGGCCGGTGTGTTCTCACACCTCAAGCAATTGAAGGCGGATGTGGCCATGATACAAAAGACGCACATGAAGGTGGGGGACAAGATTAGGCCGGGGAAGGATTGGGTTGGGAAAGTATTTCCTTCGGGATTGGACTTTAAAATGAAAGGGGTGCCGATTTTGGTCAATAAGAGGGTGGCGTTAGAGCTGGGACAGCTGGTGGGGTCCCTGGGGGAAGATACGCTATGGGTGAGCGGGAAATTGGAGGGGTTGCCGGCGGTGATGGTCAACATCTTTGCCTCGAACTGGGACAATGTGGAATTTATGAGGCGGGTCCTGGGGAAGATTCCAGAACTGGACTCTGATTGGCTGATTTTTTTTTTGCGGGGGGGGGGGGATTTTAATACAGTCCTGGATCCTAGACTGTAGATATTAATGATACAGGGGCGGTGTCAGCAGGTACGAGTTTAGGAGGCACTGAAAGCAGTGGTCAGCGGGGAGTGATGCACGATCAATGAACACAGAAACGAAGGAGTAGTCCAAATCAAAGGCTTTAATCTACAAGAAGTGAACCCAGCAGCAGGAGTACAGAAAGAACGATAGCTGCTGGGAAACACGGGTTCTTATACCCCGCCTCGTAGGCGGAGCTACCTTCCTCTCAACCAATGAGAAGACAGCACTCGGGCCAATGGGCAGCGAGCCTTCTACACCAATAGCAGCTCACACTCTCAGGTACCGTAATACCCTTAGTCAAACCACCACAGGGAGTTTATTTCGATTCGGGTGCACTGGGAGAAGGCGGAACGGGTGGAGATAGAGAGGCTAGTGGAGGAGACCCTGCAGGTGGATAGGAGATAGACAGAGGCCCCGGAGGAAGGGCTGTTACAGGAACGGCAGAGGCTGCAAATGGAGTTTGGTCTGTTGTCCACGGGCAAGGCGGTGGGGTAGTTGAGAAGGATGAGAGGGGCGGTATATGGGGAGAAGGCGAGCAGGTTGTTAACGCACCAGTTGAGGAAGCAGGAGGCGGCGGGGGATATTGGGAAAGTGAAGGACACAGGTGGGAATCCAGCCTTGGACCCGGCGGGGGGGTGAATGGGGTGTTTAACATAGAACATAGAACAGTACAGCTCAGAACAGGCCCTTCGGCCCTCGATGCTGTGCCGAGCTTTGTCCAAACCAAGATCAAGCTATCCCACTCCCTGTCATTCTGGTGGGCTCCATGTGCCTATCCAATAACCGCTTGAAAGTTCCTAAAGTGTCCGACTCCACTATCACAGCAGGCAGTCCATTCCACACCCTAACCACTTAGAACATAGAACATAGAACAGTACAGCACAGAACAGGCCCTTCGGCCCTCAATGTTGTGCCGAGCCATGATCACCCTACTCAAACCCACGTATCCACCCCATACCCGTAACCCAACAACCCCCCCCTTAACCTTACGTTTATTAGGACACTACGGGCAATTTAGCATGGCCAATCCACCTAACCCGCACATCTTTGGACTGTGGGAGGAAACCGGAGCACCCGGAGGAAACCCACGCACACAGGGGGAGGACGTGCAGACTCCACTCTCTGAGTAAAGAACCTACCTCGGACATCCCTCCTATATCTCCCACCCTGAACCTTATAGTTATGCCCCCTTGTAACAGCAACATCCACCCGAGGAAATAGTCTCTGAACGTCCACTCTATCTATCCCCCTCATCATCTTATAAACCTCTATTAAGTCGCCTCTCATCCTCCTCCGCTCCAAAGAGAAAAGCCCTAGCTCCCCAACCTTTCCTCATAAGACCTACCCTCCAATCCAGGCAGCATCCTGGTAAATCTGCTTTGCACTCTTTCCACAGCCGGGGAAGAGCGGATGATGAGGTTTCTGGGAGGGTTGGAGTTCCCGGACGTTGCTGATGAGCTGGTGGAGGGCCTGGGGGCCCCTACTGGACTTGTCAAAGTAGTAGAGGGACTGGAGGCAATGCAATTGGGTAAGGCCCCGGGACTGGATGGGTACTCGGTGGAATTTTACGAGACAACTTTTGGGGGTTTTGGGACTGTTGCTAAGGGCCTGTGGAGAGTCAATGCATCCTCGTTGTGCGCCAAGGTGCCAAGAACCAATGGAGGGGTGGCTGGGGAAGGTGGCACTGTTTGTGATTGCCATGTTGGCTGGGGTTTGTGCTGGGGGGGGGGGGGGGGGGGGGGGGGGGGGGGAGAGGGGGGGGGGGGGGCGGTCGTTGATTAGATTGCTGTGTTTTTCTTTTTGATGACATTTGCTGTTGAAAGTTGTTAACATTATAAATGCCTCAATAAAATATTTTCTAAAAATGAAAAGTGGCAACGCAGTGGCCAAGGTGATTGAGAAGGCAGACGGCACACTTGCCTTCGTCAGCCGGGGCATTGAGTACAGGAATTGGGAAATCATGTTGCAGCTGTACAAAACCTTGGTTCGGCCGCGTTTGGAACATCGTGTGCAGTTCTGGTCACCACATTATCAGAAGGGCGTGGAAGCTTTGGAGAGAGAGGGCAAAGAAGGTTCACCAGGATGTTGCCTGTTCTCCAGGGTGTCGGCTATGAAATGAAAATGGCTTCTTGTCGCGAGTAGGCTTCAATGAAGTTACTGTGAAAAGCCCCTAGTCGCCACATTCCGGCGCCTGTCCGGGGAGGCTGGTACGCGAATCGAACCGTGCTGCTGGCCTGCCTTGGTCTGCTTTAAAAGCCAGCGATTTAGCCCAGTGAGCTAAACCAGCCCCTACGAGGAGAGAGGTTGAGTAAACTAGGATTGTTTTCACTGGAAAGACGGAGGCTGAGGGGGGGACCTGATGGAAATTATGTGAGGTCCGGACAGGATGGAGAGTCAGAGGCTTTTTCCCAAGGGCGGAAGTGTCGATTACAATGGGGCACAGGTTCAAGGTGAGAGGGGCGTGGTGAATTATAAACCTAGTAATCCACACTGTGTTCTATTATATGTATCGTGTCCTTGTGGGCTCTGTCCATCGGGGGAAATGAGGAGTTTGTACTGGGCTCCACCCATGGCTTCGCCCATGGCTCCGCCCATGGCTCCTCCCACTAACCGGACGTATAAAGCTCTGAAGTCGTGAGCCTGCCTGCCAGTTCATCTCGTCGCAGGCAGGCTCTGTTGTAAGATCATTAAAGCCACTGCTCACTTCCGATCACGTGTCTTGCGAATTGATGGTCACATCAAGGGGGAAAGTTTAAGGGAGGTGTGCGGGGTAAGTTCTCCACAGAGAGTTTTCCACAGGGTGCCTGGAACGTGCTGCCAGAGGGCATGGCGGAAGCAGCACATTAGCAACATTTACGAGGCATCTGAATGGGTCCATGAATAGGGAGGAACTAGAGGGATACGGACCGACTCAGGGCAGAAGGCTTTTTATTTTAGGGCATCATTATCGGCAGGGCCATGGAGGGCCATAGAGCCTGTTCCTGTGCTGTACTTTTCTTTGTTCTTTGTTCCGGAACTAGTGAATCAGACGTCATCGTCTGGAATGCACTGTCTGGTGGTGTGGTGGAGGCAGGTTCAATCGAGGTGTTGGAGAGGATGATTATTCAAATAGAGACAGCATGGAAGGATACGGGGGAAAGGCAAGGAGAACGGTACTCGGAGAGCCGGAGCATGGCCTCCTTCGGTGACAAAAGGGTTTGCTGATTCTGTCATTGAATCGTTTCAGCCCCGGGTCCGTTCTGGCAGAACTGTGTGTCTCACCAACCCCCCACCCCCCCCCCACCATCCCCAACAACCCCCCACCCCCCAAACCCCCCCACCCCCACCCGCCCCCTCCCAAACACCACTCCCCACCCCACCCCACCATCCCCAACAGCCCCCCCACCCCCAAACCCCCCCCACCCCCACCCGCCCCCCTCCCAAACACCACTCCCCCCCCACCATCCCCAACAACCCCCCACCCCCCCAAACCCCCCCCCACCTCCACCCGCCCCCCTCCCAAACACCACTCCCCACCCGCCCCCTCCCAAACACCACTCCCCACCCCCCCACCATCCCCAACAACCCCCCACCCTCCCAAACCCCCCCACCCCCACCCGCCCCCCTCTCAAACACCACTCCCCACCCCCCCACCATCCCCAACCCCCCCACCATCCCCAACAACCCCCCACCCCCCAAACCCCCCCACCCCACCCGCCCCCCTCCCAAACACCACTCCCCACCCCCCCACCATCCCCAACAACCCCCCACCCTCCCCAAACCCCCCCACCCCCACCCGCCCCCCCCTCTCAAACACCACTCCCCACCCCCCACCATCCCCAACAACCCCCCCACCACCATCCCCAACAACCCCACCCACCCCCCAAACCCCCCCACCCCCACCCGCCCCCTCCCAAACACCACTCCCCACCCCCCCACCATCCCCAACAACCCCAGCCACCCCCCAACCCCCCCCCCACCCACCCCCCTTCCAAACACCACTCCCCACACCCCCCACCATCCCCAACAACCCCCCCACCACCATCCCCAACAACCCCCCCTACCCTCCCCAAACCCCCCCACCACCATCCCCAACAACCCCCCCCACCCCCACCCGCCCCCCTCCCAAACACCACTCCCCCCCACCCCCACCCCCCCTCCCAAACACCACTCCCCACCCCCCACCATCCCCAACAACCCCCCACCCTCCCCAAACCCCCCCACCCCCACCCGCCCCCCCCTCTCAACACCACTCCCCACCCCCCACCATCCCCAACAACCCCCCCCACCACCATCCCCAACAACCCCACCCACCCCCCAAACCCCCCCACCCCCACCCGCCCCCCTCCCAAACACCACTCCCCACCCCCCCACCATCCCCAACAACCCAGCCACCCCCCAACCCCCCCCCACCCACCCCCCTTCCAAACACCACTCCCCACCCCCCCACCATCCCCAACAACCCCCCACCACCATCCCCAACAACCCCCCCTACCCTCCCCAAACCCCCCCACCACCATCCCCAACAACCCCCCCCACCCCCACCCGCCCCCCTCCCAAACACCACTCCCCCCCACCCCCACCCCCCTCCCAAACACCACTCCCCACCCCCCACCATCCCCAACAACCCCCCCACCCCCAACCCCCCCACCCACCCCCTCCCAAAACCACTCCCCACCCCCCCCACCATCCCCAACAACCCCCCTCCACCACCATCCCCAACAACCCCACCCACCCCCCCAAACCCCCCCCCCACCCCCACCTGTCCCCCCTCCCAAACACCCCCCCCCCCCCCCCCACCGAAGCAACACCCAGGACAGAACCACAAGCATTCCATTATTTATCGACGATCGTAGAATATTACAATTTGGTCGATTGGAAATGCAGAATTTGTGGAAAAAAAGAGACATGCTGTCAAAGCTTTTCATCGTGCACTCATCAGGTCGGAATGGCAAGAAGACCAAATTTCAAACCTTTAACATCTGGCATTCTTGCGGTGAGCTTCGATGAGCATGTCTCTTTTTTTTTTTGCTGTTGTTGTTGTTGGCATTGCGTCGAGATCTCATTACCTCGGGTAGATTGAATCTCATGTGGTTGCAGATGATATGGTGCTCTTTGTCACGATTCGTAGCAAAGTCCCTGACAAATTCTGCCCTGAATCTTTGAGGATAGCCCAGATGGTCGTGCATGGGCAGGGCGAATGTCAGATTCCTGCTTTCCCCGTACCGATACAGGATGTTCAGCACAGTGCTACTTGCCGTTTTGTGCGTCTTCAGGAACACCACGTGCTTTTTGGGGGTGCAAGTGGGCCCCAGCGTGATTCCATACCTATGTCAAACAAGCCAAAGAATTTTACATACAGCTGCAGCGTGCATTTGTATAGCGCCTGGTGAGAGACACCAGTCAGTGTACAGATATCTCCCTGAGAGAGAGGGGGGACTGAGAGACACCAGTCAGTGTACAGATATCTCCCTGAGAGAGAGAGGGGACTGAGAGTGTACAGATATCTCCCTGAGAGAGAGAGGGGACTGAGAGTGTACAGATATCTCCCTGAGAGAGTGAGGGGACTGAGAGACACCAGTCAGTGTACAGATATCTCCCTGAGAGAGAGAGGGGACTGAGAGACACCAGTCAGTGTACAGATATCTCCCTGAGAGAGAGAGGGGACTGAGAGACACCAGTCAGTGTACAGATATCTCCCTGAGAGAGAGAGGGGACTGAGAGACACCAGTCAGTGTACAGATATCTCCCTGAGAGAGAGAGGGGACTGAGAGACACCAGTCAGTGTACAGATATCTCCCTGAGAGAGAGAGGGGACTGAGAGTGTACAGATATCTCCCTGAGAGAGAGAGGGGACTGAGAGTGTACAGATATCTCCCTGAGAGAGTGAGGGGACTGAGAGACACCAGTCAGTGTACAGATATCTCCCTGAGAGAGAGGGGACTGAGAGACACCAGTCAGTGTACAGATATCTCCCTGAGAGAGAGAGGGGACTGAGAGACACCAGTCAGTGTACAGATATCTCCCTGAGAGAGAGGGACTGAGAGACACCAGTCAGTGTACAGATATTTCCCTGAGAGAGAGAGGGGACTGAGAGACGCCAGTCAGTGTACAGATATCTCCCTGAGAGAGAGAGAGGGGACTGAGAGACACCAGTCAGTGTACAGATATCTCCCTGAGAGAGAGAGGGAACTGAGAGACACCAGTCAGTGTACAGATATCTCCCTGAGAGAGAGAGAGGACTGAGAGACACCAGTCAGTGTACAGATAGCTCCCTGAGAGAGAGAGGGGACTGAGAGACACCAGTCAGTGTATAGATATCTCCCTGAGAGAGAGAGGGGACTGAGAGACACCAGTCAGTGTACAGATATCTCCCTGAGAGAGAGGGGGGCTGAGAGACACCAGTCAGTGTACAGATAGCTCCCTGAGAGAGAGAGGGGACTGAGAGACACCAGTCAGTGTATAGATATCTCCCTGAGAGAGAGAGGGGACTGAGAGACACCAGTCAGTGTACAGATATCTCCCTGAGAGAGAGGGGGGCTGAGACACACCAGTGAGTGTACAGATATATCCCTGAGAGAGAGAACTGAGAGACACCAGTCAGTGTACAGATATCTCCCTGAGAGAGAGAGGGGACTGAGAGACACCAGTCAGTGTACAGATATCTCCCTGAGAGAGAGAGGGGACTGAGAGACACCAGTCAGTGTACAGATATCACCCTGAGAGAGAGAGGGGACTGAGAGACACCAGTCAGTGTACAGATATCTCCCTGAGAGAGAGAGGGGACTGAGAGACACCAGTCAGTGTACAGATATCTCCCTGAGAGAGAGGGACTGAGATACACCAGTCAGTGTACAGATATCTCCCTGAGAGAGTGAGGGGACTGAGAGACACCAGTCAGTGCACAGATATCTCCCTGAGAGAGAGGGGACTGAGAGACACCAGTCAGTGTACAGATATCTCCCTGAGAGAGGGGGGACTGAGAGACACCAGTCAGTGCACAGATATCTC
This sequence comes from Scyliorhinus canicula, assembly GCF_902713615.1. Taxonomy (NCBI): domain Eukaryota; kingdom Metazoa; phylum Chordata; class Chondrichthyes; order Carcharhiniformes; family Scyliorhinidae; genus Scyliorhinus; species Scyliorhinus canicula. The sequence goes on from NC_052174.1 coordinate 11,683,315, forward strand.
CCTGAGAGAGGGGGGACTGAGAGACACCAGTCAGTGTACAGATATCTCCCGATATCTCCCGAGGACGTGCAGACTCCGCACAGACAGTGACCCAAGCCGGGAATCGAACCTGGGTCCCTGGAGCTGTGAAGCAATTGTGCTATCCACAATGCTACCGTGCTGCCCCACAACTGAGTGGGTTTCCTCCGGGTTCTCCAGTTTCCTCCCACAAGTCCCGAAAGACGTGCTTGTTAGGTGAATGGGGCATTCTGAATTCTCCCTCAGTGTACCCCAACAGGAATGTGGGACGAGGGGGTTTGCACAGTCACCTTAATGTGAGCCTACTTGTGACAATAATCAAGATGTATCATTGTTTCATTTTTTCAAAAGGTCAGCCGTGATGCCACTGAATGGCGGCGGAGCAGGTTTGATGGGCTGAATGGCCTCCTCCTGTTCCTAAATTCGGGCTTGGCAGCAATCCCAGGTTTGACTAAACAAAGCTGTTGGGTTATGTGCCGATCGTCCGCGCTGTAAATCTGCCAACAGCGACGACACAGAACAGCAAGTTGAAGTAGTTACCTCTTTCCATTTTGACATATTCTTAGACAGGTTTATATTCATCGTTGCAACGTACCGTCTCCTGGCAAAACTGTAAATAGTTCGAATGGTGAGGCTGAAACTGGTTATGACGATGAAGATGAGAAATAGCTGTAAGGTCCGTGTCTTCTGCGGGTAACCCATCCTGGTCTCCCCTAGACTAAACACAAAAAGACAGATTTTTCCACCCTCAACCTCGACACTCAAAGTTCCGCTGCGGACTGATGGAGGGCTAGCGAAGGACGATCACCTCCGTCTGGGTTGACACTTGACCTCCGACACCACGGCGCCCGGGGTGGTCATCGCTCGCTAGCCCTAAAGATGTGCAGGTGAGGTGGATTGGGTGGGTTAAATCGCCCCCTTCGTGTCCAAAAGATTAGGTGGGGTCTGTGGGTTACGAGGATAGGGCGGAGGCGTGGGCTTAAGTAGGGTGCTCTTTCCGAGGGCCGGTGCAGACTCGGTGGGCCAAATGGCCTCCTTCTGTATTGTGAATCTATGATTCTATGAAGAGCCAGAATCTGTTCGGTAAAGCTCTGCTGATTTTACTGTGCGCTCGGCTGATTTTAAGATGATGTGGAGATGCCGGCGTTGGACTGGGCTGAGCACAGTAAGAAGTCTTACCACACCAGATTGAAGTCCAACAGGTTTGTTTCAAACACGAGCTTTCGGAGCGCAGCTCCTTCCTCAGGTGAATGGGGAGAGATGTTCCAGAAACATTTATACTGTATAGACAAATTCAAAGTTGCAAGATAACGCTTAGAATGCGAGCATTAGCAAGTAATTAAGTCTTTACAGATCTAGAGAGAGGGGTACCCCCAGGTTAAAGAGGTGTGAATTGTCTCAAGCCAGGACAGTTGGTAGGATTTCGCAAGCCCAGGCCAGATGGTGGGGGGTGAATGTAATGCGACATGAATCCCAGGTCCCGGTTGAGGCCGTACTCATGTGTGCGGAACCTGGCTATAAGTTTCTGCTCGGCGATTCTGCGTTGCCGCACGTCCTGAAGGCCGCCTTGGAGAACGCTTACCCGGAGATCAGAAATTCTGTTGTCCCTCTGGAAAACAGATCTCCGTGAGTATTGATGGAGTTTGATGGAGTATTGAGTAGTAGTGTTTTTTGTTTTGTGGTGTGCATTTATAATCAAGTTTTGTTACTGAATACCAACTCCCTATTTTTTCATGCATTCATTCCTGGAGTGAATCATTCTTTTCGCGCTGTCGTACAAACTAACTAAAGTATTGGGGTTTCGATCTGGTACCCGAGCCCCTGTTGGGGTCTCTTCTGGGGTCCAGAGGGACACAGATTGAAGAGAAGTGGCATAAATGTGGAGGAAGGTGGGGGGGGGGGGGGTGTGAGGGGTGTGGGGGGAGGCTGGAGGCTTGGGGAGTATATCATCCACGCAGTGAGTTGTTGTGACGATAATAATCTTTATTAGTGTCACAAGTAGGCTTAGAACATAGAACAGTACAGCACAGAACAGGCCCTTCGGCCCTCAATGTTGTGCCGAGCCATGATCACCCTACTCAAACCCATGTATCCACCCTATACCCGTAACCCAACAGCCCCCCCTTAACCTTACTTTTATTAGGACACTACGGGCAATTTAGCACGGCCAATCCACCTAACCCGCACATCTTTGGACTGTGGGAGGAAACCGGAGCACCCGGAGGAAACCAACGCAGGCACGGGGAGAGAACGTGCAGACCCCGCGCAGACGGTGACCCAAGCTGGAAATCGAACCCGGGGTCCTGGTGCGGTGAAGCAACAGTGCCAACCACTGTGCCACCGTGCTGCCCAATTTGGAACGTTCTGTCTGAAAGGGCGGAGGATACAGTTTCGAAAGACAAATCAGAAAGAGGGTGGAAAAGAAAATAAAAATGTCGGGGCATCAGGAAAGGGCAACAGAGTGGGAATAATTTAATGGCCATTTTCACAGAGCTGAAAGAGGGTGAATAGGCCTTCTCCTTTGCCCCGAGGTTCAATAATTCTACTAAATAAACCATTCTTAATTTAACATTGATTTAGATTACCCAATTATTTTTTTCCAATTAAGGGGCAATTTAGCGTGGCCAATCCACCTACCCTGCACGTCTTTGGGTTGTGGGGGCGAGACCCACGCAGACACGGGGAGAATGTGCAAACTCCACACGGACAGTGACCCGGGGCCGGGATCGAACCCGGGTCCTCGGCGCCGTGAGGCAGCAGTGCTAACCACTGCGCCACCGTACCGCCCCTAAATAAATCATTGTCCCTCCCGCTGCCTGGGGAAAGCGGGCAGCTTAATCAAAGACCCCCTCCCACCCAGGTTACTCACTTTTCCAACTTTTTCTGCCGGGCAGGAGATACAACAGAATCAAGAACAGCTTCTTCCCCGCTGTTACCAGACGCCTAAACGACCCTCCTATGGACTGACCTGATCTCTCCACGGACCCTTTCTACTGAGTCGTACTACACTCCATCCGATGCCTGCGTCTATGGATTTACATGATGTATTTTATTTTTGCCCTGCTATACACGGAATGATCGATACCTTTTCACTGGGACCTTGTTACACGTGACAACAAACAAATCCATTATCCCACAGTCACGCAAGAAAGAATTTAAACAGCATTGCCAAGTACCTGCAGGTAGACTAGACCGCGACAGATTATTTTCCAATATCAATCGATGTCACCTCTTCCAATCTGCAGCCTCTCAAATCACAAGCCACTTCTGGACTCGCCTTGTCTCTTCCCTCCTCCCGTTGCCCTGCTCAGAGTCCGCCAGGAACGCTCCCGGTCCCTCACGTCAGCCGGGTCAATAAGGAGGGAAGAGGTCGGCGATGAAAAATAAACGCCTCGCAAAGCACAGAAAGGCACACCTCCCTTCGACAGACTCCTCGAGGGTTGCAGCTGATATTGCCAAGTACCGGGTTCCACACCTATTTGGTATCCTGCTACAGCACCACAAACAAAGGAGGCTTTAAGGAGACGAGCAGAGGGAGAGAGAGAGGTTCAGTTCGCAGTAGAGAATATTGAAGTGGGTATTTTGCCAGCTGAACCGACGGCTAGGCAATAGGAAGCCAGTTTGGCAGGTGTTTAACTCGTTTCCAGCCCACAAGGGGTGAAGCGATACCTTCCACAACTAGGGAGAGGCCAAGTTACCTCAGTAAGGCAGCTAGTTTAATGAGTCGATGAAACAGTGCCAGCAGAAGGTGAATAGTTGGACGATCCCACCACTTCCCTACCAACTCTGTCCCCCAGGCATTGACCCTCCGCCCCCCCTTCCCCCTCATTACTGAGGCCGAATCGCAATCGTTGGCCGCCCTCGGTCCCCTCTTTCAGCCTGAGCGGAACGTCAGAGCACCCCCCCCCCTCCCCCCTTGTAGCTTGTGACGGCAGCAACCCGCACAGTAGCAGGTCCTTTGCCCAATCCTCCTCCAGCTTCTCTGTTCTCGAAACATGGAAAATGGGAGCGCAAGGAGGCCATTCGGCCCTTCGAGCCTACCCCGCCATTCATTATGATCACGGCTGATCATCCAACTCAATAGCCTAATCCCACCTCTCCCCCCCCCCCCCGCCCCCACCAATATCCCTTTGAGCCCCTTCACCCCACGTGCTGTTATCTAACTGCTTCTTGCAGAGTGTATCGGCCTCAACTACTTCCTGTGGTGCTGAATTCCACAGGCCGCCCACTCGCTGGGTGAAGAAATGTCTCCTCATCTCTGTCCGAAATGGTCTGCCCCGTATCCTCAGCCTGTGTCCCCTCGTTCTGACCCCCCCCCCCCCCCCCCCCCCCCCCCCCCCCCCCCCACCATCGGGAACATCTTCTATCTATGTTGAATAAACTCGGTTTGTTCTCACTGGAACGACGGAGGTTGAGGGGCGACCTGATAGAGGCCTACAAAATTATGAGGGGCAGAGACAGAGTGGATAGTCAGAGGCTTTTCCCCAGGGTGGAGGGGTCAATTACTAGGGGGCATAGGTTGTAGTTGCGAGGGGCAAGGTTTAGAGGAGATGTACGAGACAAGTTTTTTTACACAGAGGGTAGTGGGTGCCTGGAACTCGCTGCCGGAGGAGGTGATGGAAGCAGGGACGATAGTGACATTTAAGGGGCATCTTGACAAATACATGAATAGGATGGGAATAGAGGGATACGGACCCCGGAAGTGTAGAAGATTTTAGTTTAGATGGGCAGCATGGTCGGCGCAGGCTTGGAGGGCCGAAGGGCCTGTCCCTGTGCCGTACTTTTCTTTGTTCTTTGTTCCTTCAACACTGTCCAGTCCTGTTAGAATTTTCTAGGTTTCTATGAGATCCCCCATCATTCTTCTCGAATCCCTCCACAGGCTCTCTCAAGGCGAACTTTATCTTTTCCAGAAACTCTGCCGGGTCACTCACCCACACACGCTACCCCCCCCCCCCCGGCCAGGTTTTGGCAGCCCTCCATTCCAGCAAGTTCCGTCTCCGGGCTACCAGGGAGGCAAAGGCCACGGCATCGGCCTCTCTCGCACCCTGAACTCCCGGGTCTCCTGACACTCCAAAGATCGGCATTTCCGGACTGGGGAAGACCTTTGCCTTTCAGAACCGCGACGTAACTTCGGCAAACCCCCCCCCCCCCCCCCCCCCCCCCACAGCTGATAGGAGCAGCGCGATTTTCCTGGCATCGGACGCACCCTCAAGGCCCGAGGCCTCAATGTAGAGAAGGAACCTCTGCTTGAAAACCCGCCAGTTGGCGCCAAGATTGGCATGGGGTTATTCGTAGATTACTATCGCTGTGTGGGGTCTTTATGTTTGTTTGTAGTTGAGAAAATTCTTACTGTGTGTGTTTTATACAAATGTTAACTAAATTCGTAGAATACAGCTTGTTTTTTGATTAAAACCGCCCAAGATGTCTGTTGAGGAACACCTGAAAGGCAAACTCCTGCGCTTACCCGAACCAAAATCAACATAAACCGTTGTGGGTCAGGTGAACCTTATGATATACTCTGCCGTTTTCTAAACCCTGGCCCAGAAGGTTCTTTGCTCATTCGAAGTAGAAAATAACTGATACAGATAAAACATCATGTTCCGTCGTAACATCAAAATGTTATTGATCAAGATAACATATTCAAGGGCATTGACTTCCCTTTTTTTTTTGAAAATGTTTTATTGAGGCATTTATCATTTTTAACAATAATTTTCAAGAGGAAAAACAACAAAGTAAATAACGTGCACTCAACCAACAACCAAATCCAGACAACTTGGCTTACATACACAGTTCCCGAGTCCCTTAGAACTTAGAACTTAGAACAGTACAGCACAGAACAGGCCCTTCGGCCCTCAATGTTGTGCCGAGCAATGATCACCCTACTCAAACCCACGTATCCACCCTATACCCGTAACCCAACAACCCCCCCCCCCCCTTAACCTTACTTTTTAGGACACTACGGTCAATTTAGCATGGCCAATCCACCTAACCCGCACATCTTTGGACTGTGGGAGGAAACCGGAGCACCCGGAGGAAACCCACGCACACATGGGGAGGACGTGCAGACTCCGCACAGACAGTGACCCAGCCGGGAATCGAACCTGGGACCCTGGAGCTGTGAAGCATTTATGCTAACCACCATGCTACCATGCTGCCCATAACTATCTCCCTCCCACTAACTCTCTCCCACTAACTATTTCCCGCCTCAACCAACCCCTCCTATCTCCCTCTTTCCCTTGAACACCCCCCCCCGTCCCTTTGTATCTGCTGACAGCTTAATTTTCCCCCAAAAAGCAAAGAAACGGACGCCACCTCCAGGCAAACCCTGGCACCGATGCCCTCAGGGCGAACTTGATCTTCTCAAGCCTGAGAAACCCGGCCATGTCACTGACCCATACCCCCGATTTTGGGGGTTCCGAATCCCTCCACGCCAACAAGATTCGTCTCCGGGCTACCAGGGAGGCAAAGGCCACAACGCCAGCCTTTCTTGCCCCCTCTGCAGAGGGATTTGGATAGGTTAAGTGAATGGGCTAGGGTCTGGCAAATGGAATACAATGTTGACAAATGTGAGGTTATCCATTTTGGTAGGAATAACAGCAAACGGGATCATTATTCAAACAATAAAGTATTAAAGCATGCTGCTGTGCAGAGAGACCTGGGTGTGCTAGTGCATGAGTCGCAAAAAGTTGGTTTACAGGTGCAACAGGTGATTAAGAAGGCAAATGGAATTTTGCCCTTCATTGCTAGAGGGATGGAGTTTAAGACTAGGGAGGTTATGCTGCAGTTGTATAAGGTGTTAGTGAGGCCACACCTGAAATATTGTGTTCAGTTTTGGTCTCCTTACTTGAGAAAGGGCATACTGGCACTGGAGGGTGTGCAGAGAAGATTCACGAGGTTAATCCCAGAGCTGAAGGGGTTGGATTACGAGGAGAGGTTGAGCAGACTGGGACTGTACTCGTTGGAATTTAGAAGGATGAGGGGGGATCTTATAGAAACATTTAAAATTATGAAGGGAATAGATAGGATAGATGCGGGCAGGTTGTTTCCACTGGCGGGTGAAAGCAGAACTAGGGGGCATAGCCTCAAAATAAGGGGAATTAGATTTAGGACTGAGTTTAGGAGGAACTTCTTCACCAAAAGGGTTGTGAATCTATGGAATTCCTTGCCCAGTGAAGCAGTTGAGGCTCCTTCATTAAATGTTTTTAAGGTAAAGAAAGATAGTTTTTTAAAGAATAAAGGGATTAAGGGTTATGGTGTTCGGGCCGGAAAGTGGAGCTGAGTCCACAAAAGATCAGCCGTGATCTAATTGAATGGCGGAGCAGGCTCGAGGGGCCAGATGGCCGATCCTGCTCCTAGTTCTTATGTTCTTATGTTCTCAACTCCTGGGTCTTCCGACACATCAAAAATCGCAACGTCTGGCCTCGGAATCACCCTTACCTTTAATACCGTGGACATGACCTCAGCAAATCCTTGCCAAAATCCCCTAAGCCTCGGACATGCCCGAAACATGTAGACATGATTCACAGGCCCTCCCGCACACCGCCCACAGCTATCCTCCACCCCCCTGCTCATCCGGTCCACAGTCATATGCACCCCGTGGACCACCTTGAACTGTATCAGGCTTAGCCTGGCACACGACGTTAACCCTACACAGGACATCCTCCCACAATCCGGCCTCTAATTCCTTGCCCAACTCTTTCTCCCATTTTCGCTCTCCCTCCCCTATCGGGGTTCCCTCCCATCCCATGAGCTCTTTATAAATTTCCGAAACATTCCCCTGCACCACTCCCATTTTGTCCTGTATCCCCCTGGGGCAGTAGGTGCGGGAAGGTCGAGACCTACCCGGGTCTACAGGTCCCCTTTCCGCTCGATGCCAGCTCGCTGCCACCTCCCAAACCCTCCATCTAGCCCCCACCCCCAACACAAACCGGTGGTTGCCACAAATTGGTGCCCATACCGATGCTCTCTCTGTGGTGATATGCATCACTGTAAATACACAAGAGATTAATGTAAATACACGTAGACTAAATAAACACTAGAGGGAGCACCAGAGACATGACACACAGACACTCAACCAATAGGTCAGTAAGATAGGACACGACCAATGGGCATTCACGATACACACAGAGGTGACACTACCACAAGAGGGCTTTACACCAACCCATATAAAAGGACACAGCACACATGATCTTCCTCTTTCCAGTGGAGACACTCAGTGAGTACAGACACAGGGTTGATTCAACATCACACCCACCACGTGGATTGTAGCAGACTGGTCCGTCAGTCTGAGTAGCTATAGCAGGATTAACAGGAGAGTCGAATCCAAGTAGGAGGATTGTTAACAGTTTAATAAACGTGTTAAAGCTATCTCCAAGTCTGAACCTTCCTTTGTCAGAGTGTACACCAAGGAAGCAGCTTATGCTACGTCAAGAGCATAATAAAATATGGTACCCAGGAGTGACCTGTTTAAATCCATATAGTTACAACTCAGCAAACAGTGACAACCAGCAACCCGCCAGGAAAGATAATGTTCAAGATTCTGGTTCCGCAGCAGCTCAGGTACCAAGACAATCTCAGTGAAAACTGGTGTTGGTTCAGGCAGAGATTCGAGATCGACCTGGTAGCGTCCGACCTAGAAGGAGTGGCGGATGCAGAGAAAATAAAGCTTCTACTCACCATCGCGGGTCCAGAAGCAGCTGAAATCTCCCAGACCTTCAAATACTCAAAGGGGCAAAACAAGAGCGACTTCCAGGCAGTCCTGGACAAATTCCAAGAATTCTGCGAGGAACATACAAGAAGAAATGGTAAATAAAGGCGCCAAAACTCACCACGAGTTGCAGAAATCTGCAGTTTTGATTGGCAGCCATCTTGGTAAAGGTGTCGCGCATGCGCAGTTGAGACAAAGGCCCCAAGTAAAGGAACGGCGATCTGCGCATGCCCAATTGCTTCCTACGACCTACGTCACACGCGTCATGATGTCAGAGGCCCCAGACCACGCCCACTTAAAGGGGAACCCTCCATCTAGCCCCCCAACACAAACCGGTGGTCGCCACAAATTGGTGCCCATACCGATGCTCTCTCCACCCCCTTATTCTTCCGCCAATGTCCCCACACCCTCAAAACTGCCACTACCACCGGGCTTGTGGAGTACCGGGCCAGCGAGAATGGCAGAGGTGCCTTTACCAGTGCCCCCAAACTTGTGCCCCTACATGATGCCGCCTCCACCCGCTCCCACACCGACCCCTCCCCCACTACCCACCTCCTGATCACTGCTATGCTCGCAGCCCAATAGTGGTTCCTAAAATTTGGGACCAATCCCTCCCCTCGACTCCACTCCAACAGCACGGTCTTTACCCATGGGGTTTTACCTGCCCATACAAACCCAGAGATCACCGTGTTCATCCTCTTAAAAAAAAACCTTTGGGGCAGCACGGTAGCACAAGAGGCTTCACAGCACCAGGGTCCCAGGTTCGATTCCCCGCTGGGTCACTGTCTGTGCGGAGTCTGCACATCCTCCCCGTGTGTGCGTGGGTTTCCTCCGGGTGCTCCGGTTTCCTCCCACAGCCCAAAGACGTGCAGGTTAAGGTGGATTGGCCGTGATAAATTGCCCCTTAGTGTCCAAAAAGGATAGGAGGGGGTTATTGGGTTACGGGGATAGGGTGGAAGCGAGGGCTTAATGTGGGTCGGTGCAGACTCGATGGGCCGAATGGCCTCCTTCTGCACTGCATGTTCTGTGCTCTACGAAGGATGGAGAGACAGAGGTTGGTGGAGGCTGTTCTGAAAGTGGACCAGCAGTACCCGGCGACCCCCACAGGAGGAGCTGTTGAAGGAGACGAAGACGCTCCAGATGGAGTCCGAATTGGTGTCGACGGGAAGGAGGTTGGCCAGTTGCGTCACGTGCAATGGATTCCCAGTGGAATCGTATTAACAACTTGCGCCGGAGCAGGAGCCTCATCCAATGGAGGTTTAATGATTTGTTATCCCGGGTTGAGTTTCCGAATGGCCGAACACATTGACACAAGCTTCCAGCTCTCTCATCCTGATAAAGAAATCAGGATCCAGAAGAGTGTGGGTCGTACCGGTCCATAACTCTATTGAACGCCAACGGGGAAGCTATTGCCCAAGTTGCTGGCAGCTCACTGGGAGGAATGTCTGCCGGGGGTAGTGGCTGAGGGTCAGATGATTGAGGATTGTCAGCTGATCTAAGGAGTCTATGTAATGTGGTGATGTCGCCCCCATCAGGTTCGGAGCCAGAGGTCTTAATCTCAATGGATGCGGAGAAAGCGTTCGACCGGGTAGATTGAGAATATCTCTTTGAGATACTGGGCCGTTTCAGTTTGGACCCAGGTTCAGTTCTCAGATCAGATTGCTGCATAGCGCCCCCATGGGAAGGGGAAGCACGGTAGCATTGTGGATAGCACAATGGCTTCACAGCTCCAGGGTCCCAGGTTCGATTCCCGGCTTGGGTCACTGTCTGTGCGGAGTCTGCACATCCTCCCCCGTGTGTGCGTGGGTTTCCTCCGGGTGCTCCGGTTTCCTCCCACAGTCTAAAGATGTGCAGGTTGGGGTGGATTGGCCATGCTAAATTGCCCCTTAGTGTCCAAAATTGCCCTTAGTGTTGGGTGGGCTTACTGAGTTATGGGGATAGGGTGGAGGTGTTGACCTTGGGTAGGGTGCTCTTTCCAAGAGCCGGCGCGGACTCGATGGGCCGAGTGGCCTCCTTCTGCACTGTAAATTCTATGATAATCTATGATAATGCATTAAGCTCGGGGATCCTATCGATTATGTAAGGGGACATTGCAGGCGTGTCCACTTTCCCCGTTACTTTTTGCGTGGGCAATAGAACCGCTGGCTATCGCACCGAGGTCATTGACGGAGCGGAAGGGTGTGGAGAGGAGATTGGTTGTCCCTGTACACGGAGTCCATGCCAGGGATAGGGAGGAAGCCTGGGGGGAATTGCTGTTTCAGCTGGCTGGGTCGAGTTTCAGGTATTTGGGCAAACAGGAGGCCCCATGACCGAGCACTGTTGCGTAAATTGAATCTGGCCAGTCTGGTAGAGCAGTCTGGGAGGAAGGGAGACTTGAAGAGGTGGGATTATCTGCTGCTGTCGTTGACAGGGCGGGTTCAAAGGGCGGCAATGACGGTCCGCCCCAAATTCTCAGCCGTTTGCCAGAGTCTCTCGATCTTTGTTCACCCAAATCCTTCTTTGGGACGATGATTCCGGTCTTTGCTTGGGCGGGCAAGACAACTAGGGTTCGGAGAGCGTTTTTGTTTGCAAAGGGATAGACAGTCGGGGGGGGGTTTGATGTTGCCGAATTTGATGAACTGCTACTGGCCGGTGAATATCGAGACGGTTCGGGAATGGGTTATGGAGTAAGGGTCGGTATGGGGGGCTGGCGGACGGAGGACGTGACATGCACAGGGTCATGTTTGAGGGCTTTGGTGATGGCTCCTCTTCAGCTCTACGAACCCGGCGGCGGTGGGCCCATTGATATGGAACCAATTTAGGCCCCATTTTCAGCTCGAGGGAACGTCGTTGCTGGTGCCGATATGCGGGATCCACTGACTTATCCCGGCGGGGGTCGGACTCGACATCCAGGATTTGGGAACGGGAGGGGGTTAAGAGAGATCTAGGGAATTGTTTGTGGAGGGTGGATTTGTGGAGTTGGAGGAACTGGTGGAAAAGTTTCAGCGGGTATTTGTAGGGAAGGAACTTTGTGCGGAAGGCGATGACTACATTTCCCCCGTCCTTATTGATGGACAATGTAGTCCCTGAGGATGAGAGCGGGGAAGTGAAGATTTTGGATATCTAGGGGCTGCTGATGGAGAGGGAGTGGGCCTGGCTGGAGGAGATAGGGAGGAAGTGGGAGGAACGGTTGGATTTTGCATTTGAAGGGGGTGGGTGCGGAGTGAGGCCCTTCAATACAGTGCAAAGGAGGCCACTCAGCCCATCCAGTCTGCCCCAGCCCCTAGAAAGAGCACCCCACCCAAACCCACACCTCCACCCAACCCCCATAACCCAGTAACCCCACCTAACCTTTTTGGACACTGAGGGCAATTTATCATGGCCAATCCACCTAACCCGCCTCTCTTTCTCACTCTCTCTCCTTAGGACGCCCCTCAAAAAAGTCGACCTCTTTGACCCGATCTTTGATCACGTGTCCTGAATATAGCCTCAAATAGCTGTGTCAACTTCTGTCGGACAACGCTCCTGCAAAGCACCTTGGGATGTTTTAATTCCATCAAAGGCGCTATGTAAATGCACGGTGTTGTTGTCGTTGAAGCACAAGTTGGGCAGCGACTCTTGATCGAGGACTGATCACCAACCTGTCTTCGCCTTTCCCGTCCAGGAACGTCCCGGGGGGCCCGAGCCCCGGGACAGATGTAAGTGACAGTGTTCGAGGGAGGGCGGACGAAGGGTCCCCGGGTGTCCCGGCCGATATCCGCCCCTCGATCAACATCACGCAGAAGAAGACGATCCAAATAATCTCCGGATTATCGCATCGCCGTTTGTGGGGTGTCGCTCGCCCCAAATCGGCTGCTGCCTTTCCGTCACGGCAACAGAAACGACACTCCTCATTGGCTATGATGCGCCCCTGAGGCCGTGAAAGGCGCTATAGAAATGCAAGTCCTTTCGAAGTTGCTGTGGTGATATGCATCACTGTAAATACACAAGGGGTTAATGTAAATACAGTACGACTAAGTAAACACTAGAGGGGGCAGCGGAGATGTCATGACATGCAGACATACAGCTAATGAACACATAGAATAGGACACGACCAAGGGGCAGTCAAGACACCCAGAGGTGACACTACCACAAGGGGGCATTACACAACACATATATAAGGACAGGGCACACATGCTCTGTCTCTTACCACTAGCGACACTTAGCGAGTAGGACAGGGGCAGATCAGAAGCATCACACCCACCACGTGGCTTAGAGCAGACTGGTTAGTTAGACTGAGTTACTACAGCAAGATTAGCAGGAGAGTCGAACTCATAGAGAACTGTGCTAATGGTTCAATAAATCACATCGAACTTACTTCAAAGCCTGGAGTATCTTTTGGGTCAAAGCTGCATCGAGTTGCAGCCTGTGTTGGCCCAGAGTACAGAACACAACAGTTGCGATAAAGCTCCTCCAACTCCATTGCTCAAAAGAATAGTTGGCCTGAAATGTAGACATTAATTGGGTATTGTTGGTTCCTAATGGCCACAGGGTGTCCCCACGAGGGTCATTGAGTTTTCCATTCCATTCAATTTTTTGACAGGTTTTTCTTGGTGACCCGGTGCAGGCTGATGGATTTTCAGATTTTCTTTTTCAAAAACGGGTAAGGTGACCCTAACCTGGGCCCCGCCATTGTTCAATCTCGGAGTCAGCAAAGACAAGGTCATCCATTTTGGACCTGGGAAGGGCAGAACAGGGGACTCTGGAAGCAGTGAGAGGCTGGAAGGGGACGAAGGTTCACTTAAACTTGTGGTGGAGGGGACAGTCCAGCTGTGCACATTGAATTGGATTGCTTTTTTGTCACGTGTACCGAGGTCCGGTGAAAAGTATTTTTCCGCGCGCCGCTCAAACAGATCATTCAGTGTATGAAAAGAAAATACATAATAGGGCGACGCGGCAACACGGTTGCATAGTGGTTAGCACTGTGGTTTCACAGCGCCAGGCTCCCAGGTTCGATTCCCGGCTTGGGTCACTGTCTGTGCGGAGTCTGCACGTTCTTCCCCGTGTCTGCGTGGGTTTCCTCCGGGTGCTCCGGTTTCCTCCCACAGTGTCCATAAAGATGTGCAGGTTAGGGTGGATTGGCCGTGCTAAATTGCCCCTTAGGGTGGATGGGGTTGCTGGGTTACAGGGATAGGGTAGAGGTGTGGGCTTAAGCCGGGTGCTCTTTCCAAGAGAATTTACAGCGTAGAAGGGGGCCATTCGGCCCATCGAGTCTGCACCGACCCACTTAAGCCCTCACTTCCACCCTATCCCCGTAACCCAGTAACCCCGCCTAACCTTTTTGGACGTTAAGGGGCAATTTACCGAACCTGCAAGTCTTTGGACTGTGGGAGGAAACCGGAGCACCCGGAGGAAACCCACGCAGACACGGGGAGAACGTGCAGACTCCGCACAGATAGTGACCCAGCGGGGAATCGAACCTGGGACCCTGGCGCTGTGAAGCCACATTGCTAACCACTTTTTTTCATTGTTTTTTATTACTTTATCTGAGTTACAAAGCCAGGGCTCAGAGTGTGGACAGAGGCAAACCCCTAATCCAGCTCCTTGCCAGCTCCAAAAACTAATTCAAATTGAATCCAATTCATGGTCCCCACAAAGGAGACATACCAGATCTGAGCCAAAAGGTTCAATCTACGCTTGATCTTAGCCAAAAGGCCGAGAAGCGATAGTGCTAGCCAATTTTGCTGCCCTTTTGAGTCTGTTCGTGCGAGTTCTCAGACTTTTGTATCTCCTGCCCGATGGAAGAAGTTGGACGAGTTTGTGGGTGGGGTCTTTGATTATGCTGCCCGCTTTCCCCCGGCAGCGGGAGGTGTGGATGGAGTCCATGGATGGGAGGCAGGTTCGTGTGATGGACTGGGCGGTGTTCACGACTCTCTGAAGTTCCTTGCGGTCCTGGGCCGAGCAGTTGCCATACCAGGCTGTGATGCAGCCAGATAGGATGCTTTCTATGGTGTATCTGTAAAAGTTGGTAAGGGTTAATGTGGACATGCCGAATTTCCTTCGTTTCCCGAGGAAGTATAGGTGCTGTTGTGCTTTCTTGGTGGTAGCGTCTACGTGGGTGGGCCAGGACAGATTTTTGGTGATGTGCACCCCTAGGAATTTGAAACTGCTAACCATCTCTACCTCGGCCCCGTTGATGCTGACAGGGGTGTGTACAGTACTTTGCTTCCTGAAGTCGATGACCAGCTCTTTAGTTTTGCCGGCATTGAGGGAGAGATTGTTGTCGTTACACCACTCTACTAGGTTCTCTATCATTAAAATGATCATGAGAGTTGTTAGCACGGCTGCCTCACAATGCCAGAGACCCCCGTTCGATTCTGGCCTTGGGTCACTGTCTGTGCGGAGTCTGCACCTTCTCCCCGTGTTGGCGTAGGCTTCCTCCGGGTGCTCCGGTTTCCCCCCACAGTCCAAAGAACTGCAGGTTAGGGCGGATAGGCCATGCTAAATTGTCCTTTAGCCTCCAAAGATGTGTAGCTTAGGGTATGGAGTTGCGTGGATAGGACAGGGCAAAGGGTCTAGGTAGAGGGTCAGCGCAGATGTGATGGGCCAAATGGCCTCCTTCTGCACTGTTGGGATTCTATCAATAACTATGACTTTGGGTAAAATGCTCAAAAAATCCCCAATGTAGAAACGGAAATGAAAGGGACGTCCTGAGGATTGTGGCCTTTGGGTATTTTAGAGATATTCTCGGTGAGTAAAAGGAGTGTTTCCGCACAGAGGAGCTGGAATAATTAGTCAGCACTTCCCGGATACCTAGAATTTCTCCAGCAGTTGGGAAAAGGAAGAAATTGGCTGGGATGTGAAAAATTCAGGAATCTAAATGACATCGTCATTGGCACGTTTCCTGATTCATCGAGCCATCGAAAATAGGAGCTGGAGGAGGCCATTCTGCCCTTCGAGCCTGCTCCCCCATTCATTACGGTCATGGCTGATCATCAAGTTCAAGACCCTGATCCCACCTTCCCCCCCATATCCCTTTATCCCCAAGAGCTGTATCGAATTCCTTCTTGAAATTACACGTTTTGGCCTCAACTACTTTCTGTGGGAGTGAATTCCACAAATTCTGGGTACCCCACTTGTCACTGTCTGCCAATCAGAAAAAGACCCATTTATTCACAGGAGCTGTGTCCATAAGACCATAAGACATGGGAGCAGAATTAGGCCACTCGGCCCATCGAGTCTGCTCCGCCATTCAATCATGGCTGATATTTCTCTCCTCCCCATTCCCCTACCTTCTCCCCATAACCCCTGATCCCCTTATTGATCAAGAACCTATCTATCTCTGTCTTAAAGACACTCAGTGATTTGGCCTCCACAGCCTTCTGCGGCAAAGCGTTCCACAGATTCACCACCCTCTGGCTGAAGAAATTCCTCCTCGTCTCTGTTTTAAACGATCATCCCTTTAGTCTGAGATGGTGTCCTCTGGTTCTAGTTTCTCCTACAAGTGGAAACATCCTCTCCACGTCCACTCTATCCAGGCCTCGCAGTATCCTGTAAGTTTCAATAAGATCCCCCCTCATCCTTCGAAACTCCAACGAGTACAGACCCAGAGTCCTCAACCGTTCCTCATACGACAAGTTCTTCATTCCAGGGATCATTCTTGGGAACCTCCTCCGGACCCTTTCTCCACCATTGAAGGTCGTGGTCACCAATCCCATCGAAGGGCGCGGTACCTGGAAACAGAGCGATGGCCCAACAAGGATTCCCTTTTGTTCCCCTCATAAAACGCTGGTTAGGCCGCAGCTAGAGTACTGAGTGCTGTTCTCGTCGCCACTCTATAGGAAGGATGTGGTTGCGCTGGAGGAGGTGCAGAGGAGATTCACCAGGAGGCTGCCTGGGTTGGAGCGTCTCAGCTATGGGGAGAGGCTGGTTAGGCCGGGGTTGTTTTCCTTGGAGCAGAGAAGGCCGAGGGGGGAACCTGATCGAGGTGGACAAAATTACGAAGAACATAGATAGGGTGGATCGGAACCAACTTTTCTTCTTAGTAGAGGCAGAACAGCGAATCAAGGACGAAGCCGCCAGCCCTGACAACCGTTACCAAGCGAAGCGAACCCTTCGTTTTCAAGGGCTAGTCATTGCCGATGTAGCCTGTGTGTAACTATTTGTCTTAATTGCATATCACGGGCAGATATTGTTGGGCAGGCTGGGTAGATGTGGACTGCGTTTGATGCAGTGTAGAGAGAGACAGACTTCCAACACTTGATGAGATGCAACACGATTTTATTTAACACCTAAACTATAATACATGTTCAACTGTGGGTTGACACTCTGCTGACTTGACTGGAGACCTAGTACTACCCTGACCAGACTTACGAGCTACCGCATGGTGTTTGCACTGGCTATGCTCACGGGCTCTGACTGTCTCAGAGGCTGGATCCCGAGAGAGCGGGAAAACTGTGGCCCTCTGGCTTTATAGTGGCCGTGTCCTGTCTGGTGATTGGCTGCTGTGTTCTGTGTGCTCACTGGTCATCCTGTGTGTCAATCACTGCCTGTCTGCACTCCATCATATACATAGATGTATATTATGACAGGTATGTGGGACTGTTGCCATTTTGGAAGTCTTGAGGTCGATTCTTGTCGAACACAATATGGTTATAAAATTAATTCCTTGCATCCTGAAGCAAGATTAATCTGTCCTTTGTCTACATCCTGTTTCTCTTCACTTGTTTGCTATTTGCTCCAATCTAAATTATTTCCACAGTCTGGGGAACTGTTTTTCTTGGCCCATCTTTATTCCAGAGGTTAAGGCACATAAAGTTCAAAATCTCAATTAAGGAACAGGGAACATTAACGCTGAATAGTCCTTGTTATTTTTAAGGAATTCTTTTCTCCCGCTGGCGAAGCTTCCTTCAAACCGCCCCCCCCCCCCCCCCCCACTTTAAATTAGACCCCTGAATTCAATTTCTCGCCCACAGGATGTGGGCGTCGCTGGCAAGGGCACCATTCGTTGCCCGCCCAAAGTTTCCCCTCGAGAAGGTGGTGGGTGAGCCGTGACCTTAAACCGCCGCAGTCCCGTGTGGTGTAGGTACACCCACAGTGCTGTTAGGGAGGGAGTTCCAGGATTTTGCCCCCAGCGACAGTGAAGGAACGGCCGATATATTTCCCAGTCGGGATGGTGAGTGACTGGGAGGGGAACCTCCAGGTGGTGGGGTTCCCAGGTATCTGCTGCCCTCGTCCTTCTAGATGGTAGAGGCCGTGGGTTTGGAAGGCAGGCTCCCTCACCCGTTAAACGCGCCGTCGTCGCGGCGACTGCCGGGGGCTTTCCAGTCCCGTCGGAATCTCTGGGGACACGGTTGGACCGTCTGAAGAGCGGTCAAAACGCCGTTGGCTTTGCGTGAGAATTCATGGTCCCAGCACAGTTCCGCACAGGAGGATCTCGGCTGATGAAACAAAGTTGTGTCTTTGCCAGGGCCAGGGGGAGGAGCTTATCCTGGCGCTCTGGTGTCATAGTAACGGGGAGGGGCGAAAATCGCCTGCCGGGCCGCAGAAAGCTGTGGGGGTCATCTCGGGCACAGAAAGAGGCCCTTTGGCCCATCCCGACTACTCTGGCCATCAAGCACCTATCCATTCTATTTGATTCTAAAACCTGGGGTTCGCCTTTAAGAGGATCATAGAACATAGAACATTACAGCGCAGTACCGGCCCTTCGGCCCTCGATGTTGCACCGTCCTGTGAAACCCCTCTAAAGCCCATCTACACTATTCCCTTATCGTCCATATGTCTATCCAATGACCATTTAAATGCCCTTAGTGTTGGCGAGTCCACTACTGTTGCAGGTAGGGCATTCCACGCCCTTACTACTCTCTGAGTAAAGAACCTACCTTTGACATCTGTCCTATATCTATCTCCCCTCAATTTAAAGCTATGTCCCCTCGTGCTGGACATCACCATCCGAGGAAAAAGGCTCTCAATGTCCGCCCTGTCTAATCCTCTGATCATCTTGTATGCCTCAATTAAGTCACCTTCTTCTCTCTAACGAAAACAGCCTCAAGTCCCTCAGCCTTTCCTCATAAGACCTTCCCTCCATACCAGGCAACATCCTGGTAAATCTCCTCTGCACCCGTTCCAAAGCTTCCACATCCTTCCTATAATGCGGCGACCAGAACTGCAAACAATACTCCAAATGCGGCCGCACCAGAGTTTTGTACAGCTGCAACATGACCTCATGGCTCCAAAACTCAATTCCTCTACCAATAAAAGCTAACACACCGTACGCCTTCTTAACAGTCCACTTCCCCCCCCCCCCCCCTCCCCCACCCCCCACCACCATCTGATGGGAGGGTGAGGGATAACCAACTACGCGAAGGGCAAACCTTGGCTTGGCTCACTCACTCCGCCCCGCCAACCCCCACCCCATCTCTTTTTTCCCATCGGGTCTTTTGTCTTTTCGATGTTCAGCGGGAGCAACAACGTGCATTTGTATCGGGCTTCAACGTAATTGAGCGTAAGGGGCAATGTCAAGGAGCCCGCAGCATCGATAATGAACCAGTCTTCATCCTCATCGCCAGATATGCACGGGGAAACGAAAGGAGTCCCCAGCATGGAGGGAAAACCAATCTTTATTCCCCATAACCAGTTTGTCAGGGGCAGCGAAAGTTGTCCACACCGAGTTGTAGAGAAGAACAAAACCTATTTCATTGAACCTATTCTGTGCCGCTCGAGTAGTTCCCGACTGGGTCTTCTCCAGGATTCTGAAGAGGAGCGGTGAGATCACGGAGGGGATTTTTTTGCTTCTACATTAATTTGAGGGACGTGGGCGCCGCTGGTCTCAGCCAGCATCTGCTGCCCATCCCTAATTGCCCTGGAGAGGACATTTCAACCACTTTGCGGTGGGTCTGGATCATAGGTAGGCCAAACCGAGTCAAGATGGCCGATTTCCTTCCCTCGAGGCGCATCAGTGAACCAGGTGGGTTTTTACCACAATCAACTTTTTTTTTTTGACTTCGAATTTAATTTCCACCTGGTCTGCCCTGGTGGGATTTGAACCCTGGGTCCCCAGAGCATCGCCCTGGGTCTCTGGATCCAGCAATAATACCACTACGTCACCGCCTCCGGTTGCGAGGCTGGCAGAGATTACGGAATTCCCCGGCCGTCGGGATTGCCTGTTCCCGTTGCCAGCGAGCGGTGCCCCACCCAGGAACACCCCGGGGAATCACCGCCCAACCCACCCCCCTCCGAACCTGTCTCGGCGACCGTGGGAGGGCAGCCTCAAAGTTTCCTTGTTCATCGCTCCATCGAGGGTACGGGTTTACCTCCACAATGATCTTTTCAGTCCGGTGTGTGTGTGTGTGTGTGTGAATGTGTCTCTCTCTCTCTCCGGCTGGACGGCTGGACTATCTGCAGAAGGATTGTGGGCGATATCAAATCTCAACACTGCCTCAAGCTGGATTTTTACATTTCATAAGTCGGGCAACACAAGCCACAGGGATCGTGTGTTTTATTTTTGGACAAGTACCTATTCGACAGACAAGGGCCGCAATGGCTTGATTCCATTTTACCAGTAATCCAATAGCAAACAGTGACAGCAATTTCCATATTATCGTAACAGAACCCACTCTCAATTGCTGAATGGATAAGATACGTTACACATTGAAATTCTAGTCTCCAAGGAGATCGGTTTCTTTTGGCCTGTCCACCGACAGAAATATCTTGCATTTGTATAGCGCCTTTCAGGATTTCAGGGCTTATCGGCTGAGGGGGGTCGTTTTAACAATAGACTCCCTGTGGTAACGTCAGCAACGTGGCGGCCATCTTGTCCAGAGCAAGCTCCGGCGGGCACAGGCCCGCTCCGGTTCACCCGTCTTTTGCGATGTTGGGAGCTGAGGGATAAATATTGGTCCCAGGACATTGCCGGGGGCGCAGCAACCGGGGGGGGGGGGGGGGGGGGGAGTGCAATGGCCCCCATGGGGCCTCCAAGGTGGGAATAATTTGCTTCCCCAGAGTCCTTGCGGAGTGCGAGCTACCCCTGCCAGATGTCATAGTATGCACCCATGCACATCATGAAGTAAGAGCAGGCAGAGCAGACACCCAGGTGAGCCAATCAACACACAGAACAGACCAATCACCAGACAGAACACCGGAGGGGGGCTTCCAACTATAAAACACACGAGGCATCAGCACTCCGCAACTTTCCCGCTGGTGACGACTGTGGTGACAGTCAGGGTGTACAAATCACACAACACCTTCTACACGTGGATCAGAGCTAGCCTGGTCTAGATAATTAGTGATCGTTCACCTGGAGTAGTAGAGAGTCAACCCACAGGCAGCTGTGTGCTTCATTCCTGATGTTCAATAAACCTTATTGAACCAACGCCCACGTTTGGTCTGTGCTTTATCATTTTACTGCATCGTGTCGCAGTCCGTGTTACCCCAGGGGGAATAACATGACACCGACCACCCCCCACCCCCAGCTCGGGGTGAGGGGATCTCCATTGAACTCTGTATAAAGGGTGTTGCTCGTTTTACTGGAGTGTGATTAACACGCCTCCGTTTAAAGGCCGTGTGCTTAACACTACTATGGCTCTGTATGTGTAATTATGCTCGGAGTCGCCAGGTGCCGTATTGAGACACCGCCACAAGTATATCAAGGTCAGGTTCAAAGTAATAAATCCGTACACCGATTAGTAAGTCCAAACAATTGGTGTTTATTATAACAAATATAATAAATACACATGCATACGCTAAAGAGACTAACTTACTTCTAATACTAAACAACTAAATACTTATCTAGACAGGAACAGGCAAGGTCAGGGAACAAGGCCTTCATCCCGTTCTTGGTCTGCAACTTTCTGATTCGCAAAGTTGTCAAGGCTAGCAAGGTCTGGATCACGTAGCGATCATTGTGTTGGCATTTACAGTTCGGTGGCTGATGCTCAACGGCCGGTGATGAAACTGGAGTCAGGATGCGATGTAACAGGTCTGGGCCGGAGCAAAAAACAGACCGAACCATGTTAGGGGCAGCAGGGTAGCATGGTGGTTAGCATAAATGCTTCACAGCTCCAGGGTCCCAGGTTCGATTCCCGGCTGGGTCACTGTCTGTGTGGAGTCTACACGTCCTCCCCCTGTGTGCGTGGGTTTCCTCCGGGTGCTCCGGTTTCCTCCCACAGTCCAAAGATGTGCGGGTTAGGTGGATTGGCCAGGCTAAATTGCCCGTAGTGTCCTAATAAAAAAAGTAAGGTTAAGGGGGAGTTGTTGGGTTACGGGTATAGGGTGGATACGTGGGTTTGAGTAGGGTGATCATGGCTCGGCACAACATTGAGGGCCGAAGGGCCTGTTCTGTGCTGTACTGTTCTATGTTCTATGTTCATGTGCGGGACCTACTCTTATAGGTCCTAGGAGTCCGTGCCCCTTGGGGCGGTTCTTTCACCTTCCAGGTATCGATTGGGTCTCTCCCAATCGATATCTTTCAAACTCCCCAATCTGAGGGTCGTTCCTCGATGGGTGGGGCGGTCCCTACGGCTCTTTGTGTTGGTTGCTTTGGCGCCATTCTGTCTGGGCGTCTATGGAAAAGTATCCATCGATACTTAAATGTTTCTATTGTCCGGGGTCTGGATCTGGATCACCTCATTACTATGCAGATCTGTTTCCCATTTGCACCTTTGGCTGAAACTCTGCACCTGGCCAGAAACTGGTTTCTGTACGTGCAGAATGCAAAACAGTCTTCTGCAAGCTGCTTGTTTCTCACTATGACTGTTTTTCCCTGCAGCCTTAGCAGTTCTCCATTTTGTAGCCCAGTGTCCATCTTAGGTGGCTACAAGGGTCGGCCAGCAAGGCACCATCCAGAACGGGAACGCTGTAGGGATCCACGGGACAATGTGAATGCGGTGTTGCAACTCAAACAGAGCTTCTTTATTTCACATGGTGTGGGCTCGCCGGGTCCTTAAAATAGGGCGAGTCCCCGCCATGTAAAATAAAGAAGCTCTGTTTTGTGTATGGAGCTCCACATTCCAAACCTGGAGGCTGCTGCATTTGAACATTTGGACCTGCTTCAGTATTCGAGGAGTCACGGTTGGTTAACCCATGAGGAGATATTGAGTAGAATGGGCCTACTATATGTAGAGGAGAGTAGAAGAGTGAGAGGTGCATCAATCTCCGAGATCGTTTGACGGGGTAGATGCTGAGAGGTTGATTCCCCCCCCCCCCCCCCCCCCCCCCCCCCTTGGCTGCAACATTTAGAACTAGGCCGGAGAATAAGGGGTCGGCCATTTTGGACTGAGAACAGGGGATATGTCTTCACTCAAACAGTGGATTATGAATCTTGGGAATTCTCCAGCCCAGGGAGTTTTGCAGAAGTCCAGTCCTTCGGTATATTTTAGACTGAGTGTAATGCGTGTAAGTTCGAGAAATACGGATAATTAAAACAGGCAATCAGCCAACATCTTACTAACTGGTGAAGCATGCTCAAGGGGCTGAATGGCCTAATCCTGCTGGTGCGTAGGAAGTTCTTGCGTTCTTTCTTGAAAACAAAAACTTAGAGAGTACCCAATTCTTTTTTTTTTCAATGAAGGGGCGATTTAGCGGGGCCATTCCACCTACCCCGCACATCTTTTTGGGTTTTGGGGGGGGGGTTGAGACCCACGCAGACGTGGGGAGAATGTGCAAACTCCGCACAGGCAGTGACTTTCATTAGCTTTCATTAGCTTTCACTATTTCACCAGGTGAGTGACGAGGTAGGTTACACAAACACAGCATAGACAGACCAAGTCAATGTTGCAAGACGATACTTTGAATGCGAGCCTTTGCAGACAATTAAGTCTTTACAGGTCCAGACAGTGTGACTGGAGAGAGGGATAATCACAGGTTAAAGAGGTGTGAATTGTCTCAAGCCAGGACAATGGTGAGATTTCGCAAGCCCAGGCCAGATGGTTGGGGGGGGGGGGGGGGGGGGGGAATGTAATGCGACATGTATCCAAGGCCCCGGTTAAGGCCGTACTCATGTGTCGGAAAGACTAAGGAACTGATCATCGACTTCAGGAAGCGTAGCACGTCACACACTCCCGTCTGCATCAATGGCTCTGAAATGGAGATGATCGATAGGTTTTAAGTTCCTGGGGGTCGCCATCACCAACAGTCTGTCCTGGTCCACTCACGTTGATGCAACAGTGAAGAAAGCCCAACAACGTCTCTGCTTCCAACGGAAGCTAAAGACATTTGGCATGTCTGCATCGACTCTCACAAACGTCTACAGATGTGCGATAGAGAGCATCCTATCCGGCTGCATCACAGCCTGGTATGGCAACTGCTCGGTCCAAGATCGCAAGAAACTGCAGAGTGTGGTGAACTCAGCCCAACGCATCACACAAGCTTGCCCCCCCCCCCCCACATTGATTCTGTCTACACCTCCCGCTGCCTCAGGAAGGCAGACAGCATTATCAGAGACCCCTCCCACCCAGGCATTGCCTTCTTCCAGACCCTTCCATCAGGCAGAAGGGACAGAAGTCTGAAGACCCCCCACATCCAGACATAGGAACAGCTTCTTCCCCACAGCTACCAAACTCCTCAACGACTCCCCCTCGGACTGATCTGTTCCCTGTAAGAACACTATTCACGACGCCCTATGCTGCTCTTGCTCATGTATTTGCTTTGTTTGGCCCCTAGTTCCCCACTGTAACCAATCACTGTTTGTCGATGTACCATTTGTCAATAATCTGTTGATTATTCTTTTGTCTACTATGTACGTACTGTGTACGTTCCCTCAGCCGCAGAAAAATACTTTTCACTGTACTTCGGTACATGTGACAATAAATCAAATCAAATCAAATCAAATCCTCCCCTTATTCCCCCACCCAAAGGCTCACCTTGTGAAAGCCCCTTGAGAATCTCCAAGGTTTCAATGAGATCGCCGCTCATTCCCCTAAACGCCATGGAGCATTTTGCAAAGCCTGGCATCATGGGGTGACCTCTCACCCCAGCCGAAACGGTTTTGCGTTGGGTCAACTGCTGAATCTGAAATGTTCACCTTCCCCAGTCCTTTAGCTTGTTTGGATTGGATTTGTTTATTGTCACGTGTACCGAGGTACAGTGAAAAGTATTTTTCTGCAAGCAGCTCAACAGATCATTCAGTACATGGGAAGAAAAGGGAATTAAATGGAATTCAAGAAAATACATGAGAATACATAATAGGGCAACACAAGGTATACAATGTACTACATAAGCATTGGCATCGGATGAAGCAGACACGGGTGTAGTGTTAATGAGGTCAGTCCATAAGAGGGTCATTTAGGAGTCTGGTGACAGTGGGGAAGAAGCTGTTTTTGAGTCTGTTCGTCCGTGTTCTCAGACTTCTGCATCTCCTGCGCGATGGAAGAAGTTGGAAAAGTGAGTAAGCCGGGTGGGAGGGATCCTTGATTATGCTGCCTGCTTTCCCCCGGCAGCGGGAGGTGTAGATGGAATCAATGGATGGGAGGCAGGTTCGTGTGATGGACTGGGCGGTATTCACGACTCTCTGAAGTTCCTTGCGGTCCTGGGCCGAGCAGTTGCCATACCAGGCTGTGATGCAGCCCGATAGGATGCTCTCTATAGTGCATCTGTAAAAGTTGGTAAGGGTTAATGTGGACATGCCGAATTTCCTTAGTTTCCTGAGGAAGTAAAGGTGCTGTTGTGCTTTCTTGGTGATAGCGTCGACATGAGTGGACCAGGATAGATTTTTGGTGATGTGCACCCCTAGGAATTTGAAACTGCTCACCATCTCTACCTCGGCTCCGTTGATGCTGACAGGGGTGTGCACAGTACTTTGCTTCCTGAAATCGATGACCAGCTCTTTAGTTTTGCTGGCATTAAGGGAGAGATTGTTGTCGTTGCACCACTCCACTAGGTTCTCTATCTCCCTCCTGTATTCAAACTCGTCGTTATTCGAGATCCGGCCCACTATGGTCGTATCGTCAGCAAACTTGTAGATGGAGTTGGAACCAAGTTTTGCCATGCAATCGTGTGTGTACAGGGAGTAGAGTAGGGGGCTAAGTACGCAGCCTTGCGGGGCACCGGTGTTGAGGACTATTGTGGAGGAGGTGTTGGTGTTCATTCTTACTGACTGTGGTCTGTTGGTCAGAAAGTCAAGGATCCAGTTGCAGAGTGGAGAGCCAAGTCCTAGGTTTTGGAGTTTTGATATGAGCTTGGCTGGGATTATGGTGTTGAAGGCGGAGCTGTAGTTAGTAAATAGGAGTCTGATGTAGGAGTCCTTGTTTTCGAGATGCTCTAGGGATGAGTGTAGGGCCAGGGAAATGGCGTCTGATGTGGACCGGTTGCGACGGTATGCGAATTGAAGTGGGTCAAGGCGTTCCGGGAGTATGGAGGTGATGCGCTTCATGATCAGCCTCTCGAAGCACTTCATTACAACTGACGTCAGGGCCACCGGGCGGTAGTCATTGAGGCACGTTGCCTGGTTCTTCTTTGGTACCGGTATGATGGTGGTCTTCTTGAAGCAGATGGGGACCTCGGAGTGGAGTAGGGACAGGTTAAAGATGTCTGTGAAAACCTCTGCCAGCTGGTCCGCGCAGGCTCTGAGTGCACGACCAGGGATCCCGTCCGGGCCCATCGCCTTCCGTGGGTTCACTTTCAGGAAGGCCGATCTGACTTCGGAAACTGTGATGGTGGGTATGGGTGAATTATGGGTTGCTGGGGCACTCGATAGCGGATTGTTGGTTACCTGCTCAAACCCAGCATAGAATGCATTAAGTTCATCGGGGAGGGGTGCACTGCTGCCAGAGATACTGCTCGGCTTCGCTTTGTAGCCAGTTATGTTGCTTAGTCCTTGCCACAACCGCCGAGAGTCTGTCTGTGACTCTAGTTTAGTTTGATATTCTCTCTTGGCATCTCGGATGGCTTTGCGGAGGTCGTACCTGGATTTCTTGTATAGGACAGGGTCGTCTGCCTTGAACGCCTCAGATCTGTCCTTCAGTAGGGAGTCAATCTCGCGGTTGAGCCATGGTTTCCGGTTGGGGAACGTATGTTTGCCAGACACCGAAAGCGGCAACATCTGCAACGTGCAACATTTGTCATCGTTTGGTTATCCTGCTGTGAGCAAATATAAACGCGGGGTTTATTTTGGCAGCTCAGGTGGAAATCACACAAGGTCAATGTGAGTGGAACCCTTTGAGAAGGCAAGATCCAAAATTTGAATAGCGGGAAGGGAGCTGATCATATTCCCCATTGTTGTCCTGCCATACGGGGAGGCTTAGATACGTAGAAACTAGGAGCAGAAGGAGGCCATTCGGCCCTTTGAGCTCCACCATTCATTATGATCATGGCTGATTGCCCAACTCAGTAACCTGTTCCCGCCTTCCCCCCATATCCTCTTCGCCCCAAGTGCGATCTCTAACTGTTTCTTGAAAACATGGTTTGGTTTCAACTACTTCCTGTGGTAATGAATTCCACAGGCCGCCCACTCTCTGGGTGAAGAAATGTCTCCTCATCTCTGTCCTAAATGGTCTACCCCGTATCCTCAGACTGTGCCCCCTGGTTCTGGACACCCCCCCCCCCCCCCCCCCCCCCCCCCACCATCGGGAACATCCTTCCTGCATCTACCCTGTCCAGCCCTGTTCGAATTTTATAGGTTTCTATGAGATCCCCTCTCCCCCTCATTCTTCAGAACTCCAGTGAATACAATCCAAACCGATTCCTCGTACGTCAGTCCCACCATCCCAGGAATCAGTCTGGTAAACCTTCGCTGCCCTCCCTCGAGAGGAAGAACATCCTTCCTCAGAGAAGGAGATCAAAACTGCCCCCAATACTCCAGGTGTGGGCTCACCAAGACCCTGTATAATTGCAGCAACACTTCTCTGCTTCTGTACTCGAAACTCTCGCAATGATGGCCAACATACCATTAGCCTTCTTTACCGCCTGCTGCAGCTGCACGCTTACCCTCAGTGACTGGAGTACGAGGACACCCAGGTCTCGTTGCACATTCCCCTCTCTCAATCCATAGCCATGCAGTTAATAATCTGCCTTCCTGTTTTTGATACCAAAGTGGATAACCTCACATTTAATCATGTTTTACTGCCTCTGCCCACTCTCTCAACTTGGCCAAATGGCACAGAGGCATTTCGGCCTCCTCCTCACAGCTCTCTCTCTGGCATCCAGTGCCCCGCATGAACCAACTCAATCCCTGAAGGCTCCATTTATAGAGCGGCATCCATGATCATGGCAGCCAATGAAGCACGCCGTCGATGTAATCCGCGCACAGCAAGATCCCACAGACATTGATGATGTGATAATAGCTGGATAATCTGCTCTTGCGACGTTGACCAGGCCACGGCCATCTGCACACAACCTCCCCTCCCACCAACGCGCACAGATTGCCCCCCAGGCATTCCGTTTCACCAGTCACTTTAATTGGCCATTTTCCGTTCG
This sequence comes from Scyliorhinus canicula, assembly GCF_902713615.1. Lineage (NCBI taxonomy): Eukaryota > Metazoa > Chordata > Chondrichthyes > Carcharhiniformes > Scyliorhinidae > Scyliorhinus > Scyliorhinus canicula. Next base: position 11,711,405 of record NC_052174.1, read on the forward strand.
ACCGTCACGAACGTCCATACAACAACAACTTACATTGATGTGGCGCAATTGAGGGAAGCATCCCGAGCTGCTTCCCCGTGGCGTAATGCTGCTGTCATTGGCCTTAATAGTCCAGAGGGCCAGGTTATTGCTCCGAGACCTGGGTTCAAATCCCACTTCCCCCGCCCACAGCGGAGGGTGAGATCTGAATTCAGTTCAGAATCTGGCATTGAAGGCCAAATCCACAAATCAATTGGCGCGAAAACCCCTCCTGGTTCACTGACGTCCCTTCCGAAGAGGAAATCAGCTGACCTTAGCTGGCCTGGCCTAAATCAGCCCGAGGGGGAAATGAGGCCTGAGGCCTAATCCAGCCAGCCACATGCCACATCTTGTGAAGGAATTTGAAAAGCAAAAAGAAGTGCGATGAAACGGATTTTGGCACTGTGACACCGGGACACCTGACCAAATGCTGGGTCAATGGCTCTCTTACTGGAGAGAGGCAGAGAGGGCCGAGGGAGTGAATTCCAGATCACAGGGTCCCGGATAGCTGAAGGCACCACTCCCTCCCCTTCAATGTAATTCAGCGAGCTCAGGGATTGAAGAAGGGGGGGGAGCGGGGGGCAGGCCGTGCAGAGGGGGAGCGTGGGGGGGGGGGGCAGGCTGTTCTGTGAGTCGACAAACGGGCAGCAGGTCACTTAAGAGTTCGAGAAGAATCTAAATCACACGCCGTGAAGGAATTCCGCAATCGTTACGGCGGGTTTATCGACCAACTGGTCTCCGAGCCAGCGCCCATTCTCCACGTGAGACTTTCCCCCAACCGTACCTCATTCCTTCCTCAGGACGGCATGGCGGCACAGTGGTTAGCATTGCTACCTCACAGCGGCGAGGACCCGGGTTCGATCCCGGCCCCAGGTCACCACCCGTGTGGAGTTTGCACATTCTCCCCGTGTCCGCGTGGGTCTCACCCCCCACAACCCAAAAAAGATGTGCTGGTTAGGTGGATTGGCCGCGCTAAATTGCCCCTTAATTGGAAAAAGAGAATTGGGTGCTCTAAATTTTAAAAGAAACCTTGGGCGAAATTCTCCGACCCTGCGGTGAAAATCCCGCCCCCGCCGTGGCCGGAATTCTCCGCCACCCGGGAATAGGCGGGGGCGGGAATCGCGCCGCGCCGATCGGCGTGCCCTCCGCGGCGATCGGCGGGCCCCCTGCGGTGATTCTCCGGCCCGCGATGGGCCGAAGTCCCGCCGCTGAGAGGCCAATCCCGCCGCCGTGGTTTCAACCACCTCTGGTGGCAACGAGATCGGCTGCGCGAGCGGGCCCCCGGGGTCCTGGGAGGGGGGGGGGGCGCGCGGGGCGATCGAACCCCACGGTGGCCAGGCCCACGATCGGGGCCCTCCGATCGGCGGGCGGGCCTGTGCCGTGGGGGCACTCTTTTTCTACCGCCGCCGCCACGGCCTCCACCATGGCGGAGGCGGAAGAGACCCCTGCACCGCGCATGCTCCGGTGGTGATGTCAGCAGCAGCTGACGCACCGGCGCATGCGCGGACCGGCGAAGGCCTTTCGGCCAGCCCCGACGTCGGGCGGCGGGCGTCAATGGCCGTTGCCGCCGGTTTTGGCAGCAGTCGGCGTGGCACCAACCACTCCGGCACGGGCCTAGCTCCCAAAGGTGCGGAGAATTCCGCGCCATCGGGGAGGCCCGACGCCGGAATGGTTGGCGCCACTGCGCTACGCCGGGACCCCCTGCCCCGCCGGGTAGGGGAGAATCCCGGCCCTTGTTCCTTCCAACCATACCTCAATTCAGATTGAATATAAATACAACTTATTGTTCACGATCGCAGGCAGCACACCTTCAGGCAATCTTGTCATCAGTAAATTTATCAGGACATGGAGCTGATAATGTAGTGTCAATATCACAAGGCCCCACTTAATCGAGATCAGCAAGATTAAAATTATAAGGACCGAAAAGGAGGCCACACCGAGCCGAACAGGAATACGTCAAAGGAATACGTTTTTAAAAAATAAATTTAGAGTATCCAGTTATTTTTTTTCCAATTCAGGGGCAATTTAGCATGGCCAATCCACCTACCCCGCACATCTTTGGGTTGTGGGGGTGCGACCCACGCAGACACGGGGAGAAAGTGCGAACTCCACACGGGCAGTGAGCCAGGGCCGGGATCAGACCCGTGTCCTCGGCGCCGTGAGGCAGCAGTGCTAACCACTGCGCAACCGTGCCGCCCAGGAAAAAAAGGGTTGACTGCAGCAGAATACGAGTACAGAGCAGTTACTCTACTCCAGGAGCCTGCTCCTAGTTCAAGGCTCTCTGGTTGTAAACAGGATGTCGAAGGGGGGTGAGGGCGTCTCGCCCGTTCCATGTTGGGAATATCAATCCACCTGTCTCATAAGTGTCCCATGACCTGCTTAGCCCCCGGGTTCTGACAATTAGAATTGATAGTGAGCCACTGAAGGAGATATTGGGACAGGTGACCCAAATCTTGGCACGATTTCAAGAAGGTCAGAGTTCGGAGGTTGAGTCATCCAACTTGCCCAAAACTGCCATCCAATGGGATCATGGCTGACGTACTGCCTTACCCCATCCATCCCCCTTCACCTCACTGCAGCCCTCAATAACCCTGAATCGCCTCTGAGGTTTAAAATTACAAAACTGACCTTCTGCGGAGGTCCAAATGTCCGCCTGTCTCTGTGCGCGGAGGCATTCCCTCACTTCACACCCGGAAATGGCTAACTCTAATTCTTGGGCCCCCTAGTCCTCTTTGAGGGGGGAGAGCTGACTGGTGGCGATGTCGTGTGAGAGTACCCTTTAAGAAATGAGTGTTTAAGAAACGTAAGAACAAAGAAAATTACAGCACAGAAACAGGCCCTTCGGCCCTCCCAGCCTGCGCCGATCCAGATCCTTTATCTAAACCTTATCTGTGTACCTTTAAGAAATGGAGCTGCTCATGTTGCTGGAGTGATGTCAGAGCGTGGGTGGAGCCGAGCTCTACTCCTGCTTTTTAGTTTCCGTTTGAGGAAAGCTTGGGTGTGTCTGTGTTTTTCAGTGAGCTGCACCTGAAGTTAAACGCGAGCTGCACTGCTGTGATCTCTGCCATCCAAAGACTATTTATGGACCATTTGGCGAACTCAGAATTGTAAAAAGGTCTCAGTATTAAATGTAAACCTAATGTGCTCCAGTTTGAATGTTTGTTAAGTCTTTTGGGTGTGAAAGGACAGAATACAGGTTATTTAGTGTTGTATTCTTTGGGGGGTGTATTTGATTTACTGGTTGCTAAGGTACTGTTTGTTTTAAAAAGGTTAACTTGAGATCATGGAATAAACATTGTTTTGTTGTAAAAACCACTGGTCCATTTTCTGCTGTACCACACCTGTAGAGTGGGCCGTGTGCTCCCCATACCGCAATCTATTAAAAGTTGTGGGTCAGGTGAACTCCATGATACACTTTGGGGTTCTCTAAACCCTGGCCCAGAACAGGGATTTAACCTAAGGGTCGCCGCACCTCAGGCGAGATTGAGAAGGCCTGGCGTGGGGGCGGGCGGGCGGGGGGTTGGTGGGGGGGGCTTCATGAATAACCTCAGCCGGTACGGGAATTGAACCTGCGCTGTTGGCGTCACTCCACATCGCGAACCAACCATCCAGCCTATTGAGCTAAACCAGCCCCCATGCACTGAAAGCGTCCATCGAGTGACACCCCCCCCCCCCCCCCCGATACAGAGGAGATAGGAGCAGGAGGAGGCCATTTGGCCCTTGGAGTCTGCTCTGCCATTCATCACGATCATGGCTGATTGGGTGGCCAGTGGGCCATGGATTGGGGGGGGGGGGGGGGCTTGGGCCAGCATGTTTTGCCCGGGTGAACTCATTCGACCGTTTCGGGGGGGGGGGGGGGCAGTTAAGAGTTAACCACATCGCTGTGTGGGTCTGGAGTCACATGTAGGCCAGACCGGGTAAGGACGGCAGATTTCTGTCCCTGAAGGAAGAGACAGGTGGGTTTTTACAACAATCGAGAAACTGTTTCCTTGGCGACCCTTAGGCTTTTAACTCCAGCTTTTTCCATTTTCAAACTTTGTTATGGGCCAGGGATTAGAGAACCCCAAAGTGTATCATAGAGTTCACCTGACCCCCCAACTTTTGATAGATTGTGGTATGGGGAGCACACGGCCCACTCTACAGGTGTGGTACAGCAGAAATGGAAAAGTATTTTTGAAAGAAAAACAATGTTTATTCCATGAACTCAAGTTAACCTTTTTAAAACAAACATCTTAGCAACCATTAATTCAAATACAACCCCCAAAGAATAAAACACTAAGTAAACCTTTAAGCTTTCCTTTTTAACATCCATACGACTTGAAAATAAAACCTTTATCAGAAGCACATCAGGTTACAGTCACTACTGAAAACATTTATAATTCTGAATTCACCAAATCATCAAGAGATAGTCTTTTGATGGCAGAGAGAGCAGCAGCACACCTGCTCTGTCTGGCTTCAGCTCCAACACTGAAAACAAAACTAAAACAAACCCTGCAGCCTGCTCAAAAATGAAGGTAAAAAGCTGACAGACAGCCTAGCTCCACCCACTCTCTGACATCACTGCAGTAGTAAACACCCATTTCTTAAAGGTACTCGCACTAGAGATATTTATATACACACCCATTTATAAACATCCAGTTCTTAAAGGTACACTCACATGACACCTCCATCTTGAAGTTGATGGGTTTTTTTTCTTTTCCCCTTTTCACTATGCTTTAAGAAATGCACACAGTAAATATACTTCTTCGTTTCAAAAAACACACGCAATCAGGTATAATAATATACTGGGCTAAATCGCTGGCTTTGAAAGCAGACCAAGACAGGCCAGCAGCACGGTTCAATTCCCGTGACAACCGCCTCCCCAATTATTATGGTGTGAAGCATCATTTGTGCTTTTAAGCTCCAGCCCTGTCATTCTGCAGCAGGTTGCACAGGTAATTAATGTCAATCTAGCAGGTTTGCAAAAATAACGGTGGTTTGAGAGCATCATACATTTTTTTTTTTTGCGCAGAATGACAAATCTGAAGATTGGTGATTCACCCTCTTTAAATCCTGTGAATCTGCTGACAGGTTTGCAAATTAATAACAGTGCGTCTTTCGTACATACAGGGTGTGAGTGTCGCCAGCTCGGCCAGTATTTGTTGCCCGTCCCTAATTGCCCCTTCAGAAGGTGGTGGGTGAGCCGCCACCTTGAGCCGCTGCAGTCCATGAGATGTAGGTACACCCACTGTGCTGTTAGGGAGGACGTTCCAGGATTTTGCCCCCAGCGACAGTGAAGGAACGGCCGATATATTTCCCAGTCGGGACGGTGAGTTGCTGGGAGGGGAACCTCCAGGTGGTGGGGTTCCCAGGTATCTGCTGCCCTTGTCCTTCTAGATGGTAGAGGCCGTGGGTTTGGAAGGTGCTGCCTAAGGAGCCTTGGTGAGTTGCTGCGGTGCATCTTGTAGATGGTACACACGGCTGCCACTGTGCGTCGGTGGGGGAGGGAGTGAATGTTTGTGGAAGGGGGGAGCCAATCAAGCGGGGCTGCTTTGTCCTGGATGGTGTCGAACTTCTTGAGTGTTGTTGGAGTTGCGCTCATCCAGGCAAGTGGAGAGTCTCCCATCACACTCCTGACTTGGGCCTTAAACAATATTCGTCTGTCTGTCTGTCTGTCTGTCTATCCATCTAGCTATCTATATCTATCTATCTATTCATGTATCTATCTATCACTACCTATCACTATCTATATATATCTATCTATTCATGTATCTATCTATCACTACCTATCACTATCTATATATATCTATCTATTATCTATCTATCTATCCATCTATCACTATATATCTGTCCATCTATCTCTATCTATTTATCTATCTATCTATCTATATATCTATCACTATCTATCACTATCTATCTGTCCTTCTATCACTATCTATATCTATCTATCTATCTATATATCTATCACTATCTATCTACATCTATCTATCACTATCTATCTATCTATCCATGTATCTATCTATCACTATCTGAAATGAAATGAAATGAAATGAAAATCGCTTATTGTCACGAGTAGGCTTCAAATGAAGTTACCGTGAAAAGCCCCTAGTCGCCACATTCCGGCGACTGTTCGGGGAGGCTGTTACTATCACTATCTATCTATTATCTATCTATCCATCTATTACTATCTATCTATCTATCTATCTATCTGTCTATCTATCTGTCTGTCTATCTATCTATCTATCTATATATCTGCCCTAATCGTCTTGCTTTACATCTGTTTATCCCTGTTTCACTTTATTTTTATTTATCTCTATCACTTTCTCTTTCTCTGTATCTGTTACTCTTCCCATTTCCCCCAGTTTATCTTCGATTCCAATCACCGGAGGTGATGGAGGGGTTTGGGGAGTCAGGAGGGGTGGGCAGTGGCCTGACACATTTTTTCCAGATGTGTCAAACGGGGATATGTTCTGTATAGAGAGGACGCGCCTGAATACTTAATCATTCCTTTATTTATGATCACTATTTATTTTGATCCAGCCCCAATATAACGGCTCAATAATTTGCGCAAGGCTGCCTTTGTGAGATATATTTCATTGAAACGGGTGCTTCAGCCCATCGGTGCCGTGCTATCAGCTGTGTGGCTCCGTGGTTAATGTACTCACCTCTGAATCTGAAGGTGATAGGCGCCCGAGCACGTGACCTGGCTTGGCGTCATGAGTGCTACACTCCTGGTTGCCCATCCGCCTCTTTGATCGGACGCCTCCCTCATCAGCTCCCTTCGTGTGTGGGATCTCGCTGTGCCACCGTGTGGCCGCGCTTCGGCGAGTGGGCGGGGAAAGGGGGCCAGTGCGCCCAGGAATCCCAAAGCACCTGGAAGTCAAGATTTCTAATTTTCAGCCCGTCGTGTTCTCCTCTCTGACCGTCGCTCCCTCTGTCGGGATTCAATTTAAAGTCGTGTTTCTCCAGTCATTTATATTCATGCCTGCACACTCGCCTGGCCATGTGGTCGTTTGTGTTGGCAAGGTGATGTTTCTGTTTAAAAGCAAATTACTGCGGATGCTGGAATATGAAACCAAAAGAGAACATGCTGCAAAATTTCAGCAGGTCCGGCAGCATCTGTAAGGAGAGAAAAGAGCTGACGTTTCTGTGGTGATAACCACTGTAGTGATGTGTACTTGCAGTAGGGGGATGTATGGCTGTACCTGTAATACAGGTAAGCCCCTGCCGGCTAGCTCCGCCCACAGGGAGCTTGTGTATAAATATGCGTGTGAGTCACTCAGACCCTAGTCTACAGTTGCAGCCGGAGGAACAGCATCTCACAGCAATAAAGCCTCGATTGTACATGTCTCTCGTCTTCGACTGCAATTGTTAGCGCCACAATTTATTGCCGTGCGATTTTCCGTCCACCATGGATTACAGAATCAAGCCTGACCGTCTGCAGCTGGATCCGCAGTCGCCTCACGCCAGGAAAGACTTCGTTCACTGGCTGGCAGTCTTCGAGGCCTACATCTCTTCAGCGGACCCTCCCCTGATGGAGTCTCGTCTTTGAGTGCCATTGTTAGCGCCACAGTTTTGAGTCCAGATGACCCTTTGTCAGAGCTCCATTTTTGACAAAGCTCTGCAGCACTTGCTGAACAATCCCGGGTGCGCTGGGCAATCGGGGGGTGGTGGGGGGGGGGGGGGGGGCTGCTGATAGCTACACTAACAACCAATTTTTCTTTTTAATTTTTTCAATTAAGGGGCAATTTAGCGCGGCCAATCCAGGGGCTGGTTTAGCACACTGGGCTAAATCGCTGGCTTTGAAAGCAGACCAAGGCAGGCCAGCAGCACGGTTCAATTCCTGTAACAGCCTCCCCGAACAGGCGCTGAAATGTGGCGACTAGGGGCTTTTCACAGTAACTTCGTTTGAAGCCTACTCGTGACAATAAGCCATTTTCATTTCATTTTGTTTTTCATTCACTGACCCTGCACATCTTTTGGGGCGGGGGGGGGGGGGGGGTGAGACTCCACGCAGACACGGGGAGAATGTGCAAACTCCACACAGACTGTGACCCGGGGCCGGGATCGAACTGGGGTCCTGGGCGCCGTGAGGCGGCAGTGCTAAGCACTGAGCCACCGTGTGTGGAGTCTGCATGTGAAATGAAAAATGAAATGAAAATGGCTTATTGTCACGAGTAGGCTTCAAATGAAGTTACTGTGAAAAGCCCCTAGTCGCCACATTCCAGCGCCTGTTCGGGGAGGCTGTTACGGGAATCGAACCGTGCTGCTGGCTTACCTTGGTCTTTCAAAGCCAGCGATTTAGCCCAGTGAGCTAAACAGCCCTCCCACATCCTCCCGTGTCTGCGTGGGTGTCGTCCGGGTGCTCCGGTTTCCTCCCACGGTCCGGGGATGTGCCGGTTAGGGTGGATTGGCCGTGCTAAATTGCCCCTTAGTGTCCAAAAAGGTTAGGTGGGGTGACTGTGTTTTGAGGCTAGGGTGGAGGTGTGGGCTCAAGTAGAGATCTCTTTCCAAGACCAGGTGCAGACTCGATGGGCCGAATGGCCTCCTTCCGCCCTGTAAATTCTGTGAAAGCTACTCCCCCGAGTGAACGCCGGCCGTCTCTGAGCTTTGTACCGGAATTCCTCGGAGGTTCCGCTCCTTTCAGCGGGCGACGCTTATCTCCAAGGGATTCTGGGAAAACCACATCCACGGCTGCATGGGTTCAGCCTGGCCTAGTACATCCTAAACATCCTGTCGCGAGTGGTCCATTCAAATATTAGCAAGAGCAATGACTGGGTTAAATCGGTCTCCGTAGCTGGGTGAAGGATATAGAAGAAGGGGGTTGACGAACACTGAGATTATCGAGGTTTTATGCGTCACATTAGCCGACATGGTGGTACCCAGGGAACTTAACAGTCGCGAAGAGTTTGTTTAATTTCTTCCACGGGGCGTGGGCATCACTGGGCGAAGCCAGCATTTGTTGCCCATCCCTAATTGCCCTCGAACTGAGTGGCTTGCTTGACCACTTCAGAGGGGCAGTTAAGAGTCGACCTCATCGCTGTGTCACATGTAGGCCAGACCAGTTAAGGACGGCAGATTTCCTTCCCGACAGGTTTTTTTCACGAGCGTCGATAGTAGTTTCATTGTCGCTGTGATTGAGACCAGCTTTTACTTTACCGGATTTAACTCCAGTGGCCGCGGTGATGGGATTGAAAGAAGGCCAGTCGGCCCATCAGGTCTGTGCTAACCCTCTCTGAAAGACCACCTTATCTAGTCCCACTCCCCCGCCCAAAGCCTGTCACCCCCCACCCAACCTGCACATCTTTGGACACTAAGGGCAATTTAGCACGGCCAATCCACCCCTAACCTGCACATCTTTGGACTGTGGGAGGAAACCGGAGCACCCGGAGGAAACCCACGCAGACAATTAGGGGCTGGTTAGCTCACCGAGCTAAATCGCTGGCTTTTAAAGCAGACCAAGCAGGCCAGCAGCACGGTTCGATTCCCGTACCAGCCTCCCCGGACAGGCGCCGGAATGTGGCGACTAGGGGCTTTTCACAGTAACTTCATTGAAGCCTACTCGTGACAATAAGCGATTTTCATTTTCATTTCAGACACGGGGGGGAGAACGTGCAGACTCCGCACAGACAGTGACCCAAGCCGGAATCGAACCCGGCTCCCTGAAGCTGTGAGGCAGCCGAGCTGACCCACGGTGCCACCGTGTCGCCCACGACGCTTCACGGAGATGACGCTTCCACCCAGGGCGGAGTGGGAATTCTGCTACACTTTGATATTCCTGCTAAAACAGTAGCATCGTAGCATAGGAAATGGGAGTAAGAGGAGGCCGTTCGGCCCTTCGAGCCTGCCATTCGGCCGCTCACTCAGTCCACTTTCCTGCCTTCTCTCCGGAACATTCCACGACTGATTAAAAACCTCTCAATTTCGGCCGTGAAAATGTCCACAGACTCGGCCACCACAGCTTCCCGAGGTAAAGCATTCCAAAGATTCACCATTCTTTGAGAGAAGAAATTCTTCCTCAGCTCGTCTTAAATGAGCTCCCCTTATTCTGAGATGATTCGCTCTGGTTCATGTCTTACTAATACTGAATAAGATACAGCTACCTCGCATATAGGGCCTCACGGTAGCATGGTGGTTAGCATCAATGCTTCACAGCTCCAGGGTCCCAGGTTCGATTCCCGGCTGGGTCACTGTCTGTGCGGAGTCTGCATGTCCTCCCCGTGTGTGCGTGGGTTTCCTCCGGGTGCTCCGGTTTCCTCCCACAGTCCAAAGATGTGCGGGTTAGGTGGATTGGCCATGCTAAATTGCCCGTAGTGTAAGGTTAATGGGGGGATTGTTGGGTTACGGGTATACGGGTTGCGTGGGTTTAAGTAGGGTGATCATTGCTCGGCACAACATCAAGGGCCTGGCCTGTTCTGTGCTGTACTGTTCTATGTTCTATATAGGGTTTGTGGTGATATGCATGTGCACTTCAATGTATCTAGTTATCGATCAATATATACAGTCATCTGTACCACGTCCGACCAGCAGGTGGCGATAGAGATCCGCCATGTGACTTGAGAGATTCGGCAGTTGGTAGTCAGTCGTACTAGAGGACATTCGCACTAGACATAGCTCCAGGAGAATTAACTGAATTCGATTATTCGTTACTGTTTGATTCATAGTTTGTTCGTTACCTTTCCACGTGTTCCTCTTGTTATTGAATTCTCTTACTAGTCAAAGAACTAGATGTTCTGTGTTGGTCTTTACTACGGCCATAACACAGAACATAATAGGTTGATGCTTCAAACCATTCCAGAATTTCAGCTTGAAGGGGTTAAAGTGTTAAATGACTCTGAGAACCCTGAATCCCAACGAAAACATCGACAATATTCAAGAGCCCATCTCTGACAAGAATCATCTCCCCTCAATTGATGTAAAACAACATCCTGGGGGTTACCATTGATCAGAAACTGAACTGGACCGGGCAATATCGGTAGCATTGTGGATAGCACAATCGCTTCACAGCTCCAGGGTCCCAGGTTCGATTCCGGCTTGGGTCACTGTCTGTGCGGAGTCTGCACATCCTCCCCGTGTGTGCGTGGGTTTCCTCCGGGTGCTCCGGTTTCCTCCCACAGTCCAAAGATGTGCAGGTTAGGGTGGATTGGCCGTGATAAATTGCCCTTAGTGTCCAAAATTGCCCTTAGTGTTGGGTGGGGTTACTGGGTTATGGGGATAGGGTGGAGTTGTTGACCTTGGGTAGGGTGCTCTTTCCAAGAGCCGGTGCAGACTCGATGGGCTGAATGGCCTCCTTCTGCACTGTAAATTCTATGATAATTCTATATCAATACTGTGGCTACCAGAGCAGGTCAGAGGCTGGGAATCCTGCGGAGAGTAACTCGCCTCCTGACCCCCCCAAAGCCTGTCCACCATCTACAAGGCACAAGTCAGGAGTGTGATGGGAGACTCTCCACTTGCCTGGATGAGCGCAGCTCCAACAACACTCAAGAAGCTCGACACCATCCAGGACAAAGCAGCCCCGCTTGATCGGATACTTACATTGTAATATTCATCGAGCACCTTTCACCGCCTCATCCCATCGTGAAGGGTTGGTTCAAATACTTCTGTGGCACGTGGGCATCACCGGGCAAGGCCAGCATGTGTTGCCCACCCCTAATCGAGCTGGGTGGCTGGCTTGACCGCTTCAGAGGGGCAGTTAAGCTCTCTGTCTGGAGTCACGTACGCCAGGCCTGGTAAGGATGGTGGGTCTCTTCCGGGAAAGATTTTTGAACAGCATCGATAGAAGCTTCGTTGTCGCCATTATTGAGACCAGCTCTTATTTCCAGATTTTGTATTTTTAATGTATTGAAGTTAATTCCAGGGGCTGCGATGATGGTGGGTTAGCACTGCTGCCTCACAACGCCAGGGTCCCAGGTTCGATTCCCCGCTGGGTCACTGCCTGTGCGGAGTCTGCACGTCCTCTCCCGGTGTGTGCGTGGGTTTCCTCCGGGCGCTCCGGTTTCCTCCCACAGCCCAAAGATGTGCGGGTTCGGGTGGATTGGCCAGGCTCAACACCTTCGTGTTGAAAGTTTGGGTGGGGTTACAGGAATAGTGAAGGGGGATTGGGCCTGGATCGGGGGCTCTTTCGGAGGGCCAGTGCTGACCCGATGGGCCGAAAGGCCTCATTCTGCACTGTCGGGATTGTACGTCCGTGAACATTATCCTGGGTCACGAGTCATTTCTGCTCACGCAGCTGACAAAGCATTCTGAAACAATTTCACCGTTGTTACTTGTTCCTTTTCCCTTGTTGTCGGGAGGTGTTCAAAAATGACTTCCCCCTGTTCTGTCGTCCAGCCCTAATGCGAGCGGTGACCCTTATTTCACATTCCGACCTCTGCACCCTCTTCCCCCCCACCCCCCCCCCCCCCTCCACCCCCGACCGTCCCCACCTTTAAACGTTACTCCGAGCTGTGTTGTTTGTGTGTGGCTGACTGAGGGCGACCGTCCTTGTGGGGCACAGCGACAGACTGCTCTCTAAGCCTGGTTAATCGCCGGCTTCGGAAACACATTCTGGGATTAGGAGGGGATCTGTCCGTCGGCGATTGGAATATGACAAGCGCACAGGTGGCGTGGCAGATGCGCCGGGCGGGAGAGCCGCGGGGACATTAACCGGTATGTCCGCGGGCATATTGAGGGGCACTCGCTTCGGGGTCAGGGGTCAGGGGTCGGGAGGGGGGGGGTATAGCTGGAGGCTGGATGCTTCTGCCTCGAGTGAAGTGCACGTCACGTTCGTGGCCCAGGGGGTCAACCATTCTCGTCGGGGACCTCGGAACATGAGGGCGGGATTCTCCCGTTGGCCCAGCCGCCCGGTTCCCACCGGCGCGCCGTGTACAGGGGGCGGGATTCCCCGCGCCCGCCGTTGGTGGACTGTGACTCCAGCTGCCTATTGGACCCTGAGCACTAAAGTACCCCCCCCCCTCCCCCCCTCTTATTTTCGTTTAAGATTCCACCTGGAGCTGCCAACTTTGCCCGAGCTTCTAGGTCACCTGACTTAATACCCCCTCGACGTCAGATCTTGCCTGATAGCCTTTGGCTCTGTTCAAGGCGCGATCTGAATGCGGGTTGTTGTTGTTGTAAAACACCCCCCCCCCCCCCACCCACCCACCCACCCCCCCCCCCCCTCCCCGGCTTCCCCAAAGCCCGGGGAGAGGCGGATAACTGATGCCGGGCATCGGTGCCAGCGGCGGTCGAGTGGATAAAGCGCCTCCTCGATCTGGAGCTGCGGGCGGCTTATCTCGGCCGGTGGCCGCGCTGAGGGAGTGCCGCACAGTCCGGGGGGGGGGGGGGGGGCGCCATCTTTCGGACGAGGTGTGACGGCGAGGCCTTTTCGAGGCAAAGGTCCCGTTCCAAAGAGGAGAAGGGGAGCGTCTGGGGGCTCAGGGAAGGACCCGACCTCCCAAACTGCTGACTGAGAGGTGGACCCAGCAACTCCACACTCGCACACGCCAAGACTCCAGGCCAGGGGGCGCTGTCCTGTAAAACGAGCATCGTCAGCTAAGTGTTTAAGATCAATATGCAGTGAGAACTAAGTGACTTTATGCTCTGTTTTTATTTAATATTATAATATTACATTTGCCAGTTTT